>NC_058418.1:17218377-17219679 GCF_002201575.2 Neomonachus schauinslandi | reverse complement strand
CCAGGTATGGTCTGAGGAGCTAGGGTCAAGCACAGGTAGGTAGAACTGGCTCACCAGATAAGGTCTGAAGAGCCAAGGTCAAACACAGGTAGGTAGAACTGGCCTGCCAGGTAAGGTCTGAGGAGCCAGGGTCAAGCACAGGTAGGTAGAGCTGGTCCCCCAGGTAAGTTCTGAGGAGTTGGAGTCAAGCACAGGTAGGTAGAACTGGCCCACCAGGTGCGGTCTGAGGAGCTAGGGTCAAGCACAGGTAGGTAGAACTGCCTCACCAGATAAAGTCTGAAGAGCCAAGGTCAAATACAGGTCAGTAGACTTGGCCTGCCAGGTATGGTTGGAGGAGCCAAGGTCAAGCACAGGTAGGCAGAACTGGCCCACCAGGTGAGGTATGAGGAGCTAGGGTCAAGCACAGGTAGGTAGATCTGGCCTGCCAGGTATGGTTGGAGGAACCAGGGTCAAGCACAGGTAGGCAGAGCTGTCCTGCCAGGAAGGTCTTAGGAGCCAGGGTCGAGCACAGGTAGGTAGAACTGGCCTGCCAGGTGAGGTCTGAGGAACCAGGGTTAAGCACAGGTAGGAAGAGCTGGCCCACCAAGTGTGGTCTGAGGAGCCAAGGTCAAGCACAGGTAGGTAGAACTAGCCCACCAGGTATGGTCTGAAGAGCCAAGGTCAAGCCCAGGTAGGTAGAACTGGCCTGTCAGGTGAGGTCTGAAGAACCAAGGTCAAGCACAGGTAGGTAGAACTAGCCTATCAGGTGAAGTCTGAGGAAGTGGAATCAAGCACAGGTAGGCAGATTTGGCTTGCTAGGTGAGGTGTGAGGAGCCAGGGTCAAGCCCAGGTAGGTAGAACTGGCCCACCAGGTACAGTCTGAGGAGCTAGGGTCAAGCACAGGTAGGTCGAACTGGCCTGCCAGGTGAGGTCCGAAGAACCAAGGTCAAGCACAGGTAGGTAGAACTGGACTGCCAGGTATGATCTGAGGGGCCAAGGTCAAACACAGGTAGGTAGAACTAGCCTATCAGGTGAAGTCTAAGGAAGTGGAATCAAGGTAGGCAGATTTGGCTTGTTAGGTGAGGTGTGAGGAACCAGGGTCAAGCACAGGTGGGTAGAACTGGTCTGTCAAGTGAAGCCTGAGGAGCCAAGGTCAAGCACAGGTAGGCAGATCTGGCCTACTAGGCAAGGTCTGAGGAGCCAGTGTCCAGCACAGGTAGGCAGAACTGGCCCACCAGGCGTGGCCTGAAGTGCCAGGGGCAAACACGGGTGGGCGAACTGGCCTGCTGGGTACAGTATAAGGAGCCGGGGTCCTGTGCAGGT
>NC_058418.1:17215526-17218367 GCF_002201575.2 Neomonachus schauinslandi | reverse complement strand
AGGCATGTACGGTTGGCTGAACCGCCCTGCCAGGTGTGGTTTTGGGATCCAGGTCGGTGGAGCTGGCCTGACAGATGTGTGGACAGATGTGTGTTTTCCTCAAGGGAAAGCCAGAGTCATCGTAGGTATGTGTACCCAGGTCGGCCTGGGGAGGTCTCAGGAACCCTTAGGATCACATAGCACAGATAGAATGCCTTGAGCCAGAACTCCTGTTCTCAGTACCCTGGTCAGGCATGATGGGCAGAGCTCATGGTATGGCCTTAGGATCTATAGCCTGAGGATCTATAGCCAGGCCAAGGTGTGGTCTGTAGCATTGGGGTCTGATTGGCATAGGGTCTGAGTTACTTAGGTGGGAAAAAAGTAGATTATAACTGGTTAAATCAAGTGAGGTCTGGGGCCAGAGCAGGGGAGGCACAGAACGCTGAATTGATGAGGAGCTACATCTGTGAGGTGCGATCTGAAAGGGCCACTGCGGGTAAAGTGAATTCTAGAGATCGTTGTCTGTAGGTAGAGGTGTCAGAGGCTCAAATCAGACGCTGGCATTGCTGGGCTCCCAAAAGTGAGGTCTGATGACCTGGGGCAGCCAAAATCAGCATCTTGGCAGTCCAGTTTCTAGAATTGAGTCTGTTCAGTGAGATCTGAGAGCCTGTGTCAGGCATGGTGTGGCTCCTGGGACTGTGTCTGTCTGGTAAGGTTCCCCCAAACCTGGACTCTTTCCAGGCGAAGGGCCCCACCATTCATCTCATCACCCAAGCCAGAAACCTCTGGGCCACACTTAATTCTCTCGTTCTTTCAACTCGTCCTGTTTGATTGAAGCTCTTGAATCAGTCCTTTGCCTTCCCCATCCAGGGTAGAATCATGTTCCTGATGACCACTGGGGATCCCTGCTTCATCCTCCAGCACTGCCTCTCAGCTTCTACCCTCCAGCTCCCACCCCTTCTTTCATCTAGAATGTGCTGTGGTTCCTCTTGCCCAACCTATCTCAGCGGGCTTCCGGTAGAGAATTAAGCCCTCATGCCCCAAGACATCCAATGGATATCATGAATTAGCATCTCTTCCTTGCTTCTAGGAGGGTACTAGCCTTGGACCATCTTTGGGAGAATTGAGAAGTGAAGTCATTGAAAGTATTTTCTTTTTTTTGAAAATTTTATTTATTTATTTGACCGAGAGAGACACAGCGAGAGAGGGAACACAAGCAGGGGGAGTGGGAGAGGGAGAAGCAGGCTTCCTGCAGAGCAGGGAGCCCAATGTGGGGCTCGATCCCAGGACCCCGGGATCATGACCTGAGCTGAAGGCAGACGCTTAACGACTAAGCCACCGAGGTGCCCTGAAAGTATTTTCTGTGGGGCTTAATTCTCTCACTGTTGAGAAAGGCTGCTCTTGCCACGGGACCTTTGCATATGCTATACCGGCTGCTGGAATGCTTCTCCCCCCTCAGTGCTTTCCTGGGTAATGCTTGCTCATTCTTTAGATCCAAGCTCAAGCACGCCTCAGATTCCTTTTATAATTGATTTCACTGCTGTATCTCCATTCTCCCAAACACTTGTATTTCAGTATTGGCATGATTATTTACATCTCTGGGGAGCCCCCGTGGGCTGCTTCTGTTGCCTGTGCTGGGAATGTGGTAGGTGTTCCATAAAAAGCTGTTAGAAGGATGTGAATGGATTTCTGGGGATTTAGATGATACAGAGTGGAGTCTGCAAGTGTGACTAGATAGGTCTCAGGGCTGAGGCTGAGATTTATCAGGTATGAGCCCTGGGCCTGTCACTGTCACTGTCCCGGGAGGCATTGGGTCTGTCTGGGGCAAGGCCAAACCCAAGTTTATTGGTATCTGAGGAGGCAGGGCCAAGACCCAGGTAGAAGGTGCTGGATCTTTTCTTGTTTGAGGAAGTGTGCTTGGGCACAAATATGGGGCATTGGGTCGATAGTCTGAGGATACAGGGCCTGGCACAGGTATGAGGTGCTGGGTCTGTCACTGCCCAAGGAGGCCAGGCCAGGCACAGGTAGATTCTGACCTGTTAGCATCCAGGTAGGTGGGCTAGTTGCAGGTGCAAGATGCTGGGTCTGTCTGTGTTTAGAAAGGCTGGATTTAGGTATGAGGTACTGGGTCTGTCAGTGTCTGAGGGGCCTGGACCTGGCGAGGTATGAGATGCTGGTCTGTTGGTGTCTGAGGAAGTGGGGCCTGGTACCAGGTATGAAGCACTGGGTCTGTTTCTGAGGAAACCAGCCCTGGCACAGGTATGAGGCACTGCGTCTCTGTCCGAAGAAACTGGGCCTGGTACCAGGTACGAGGCGCTGGGTCTGTGTCTGAGGAGGCCAGGTCTGGCACAGGTATGAGGCAGTGGGTCTGTCTGAGGAGGAAGCCAGGCCTGGTGCAGGTATGAGGCACTGGGTCTGTCTGTCTGAGGAGGAGGAAGCCAGGCCTGGTGCAGGTATGAGACACTGGGTCTATCTTTCTGTCTGAGGAGGAGGCCAGGCCTGGCGCAGGTATGAGGTGCTGGGTCTGTCTGTCAGAGGAGGATCCTGGGCCTCGCGCAGGTATGAGGCCCTGGGTCTGTGTTTGTCCGAGGAGGATCCTGGGCCTCACGCAGGTATGAGGTACTGGGTCTGTCTGAGGAGGCCTGCACAGGTATGAGGCGCTGGGTCTGTCAGAGGAGGATCCTGGGCCTCGTGCAGGTATGAGGTGCTGGGTCTGTCTGCGGAGGCCTGCCACAGGTATGAGGCCCTGGGTCTGTTTTTGTTAGAGGAGGAGCCTGGGCCTGGCGCAGGTATGAGGTACTGGGTCTGTCTGTCTGAGGAGGAGCCTGGGCCTGGCGCAGGTATGAGGTGCTGGGTCTGTCT
>NC_058418.1:17133125-17215516 GCF_002201575.2 Neomonachus schauinslandi | reverse complement strand
AGGAGCCTGGGCCTGGCGCAGGTATGAGGTGCTGGGTCTGTCTGTCTTAGGAGGAGGTGGGGTCTGGCGCAGGTATGAGGCGCTGGGTCTCTCCGTCAGAGGAGGAGCCTGGGCCTGGCATGGGTATGAGGCGCTGGGTCTGTCTGTCTGAGGAGGAGGCCGGGCCTGGTGCAAGTATGAAGTACTGGGTCTGTCTGTGTCTGAGGAGACAGGGCCAGCCATGGTAAGGTCTTCAGTTGAGTCTTGTGGCTCTGATCAGTCCCACATAGTCTGCCCCGTTGGTCAGCACAAAGAGTTGCCAGCGCCTGGCCTGCTGTCTTGCTTCCCAGAGGTGGGTTGGGCCCAGGCCCTCCATGCTGCACTGTGGAAGAGCATTGCTCTCAGGGGGCAAGTTTTGTGGCAGGAGGGTGGGGGGCGGGGCGTGCCAACCCTTCTGCAGCACCTTTTCCTGTCTCTCCTAGTGGGTAGGAGGACGCTACTCGCTGTGGTCGGCCATTGGACTCTCCATTGCACTGCATGTGGGTGAGTGTGTGTTTTAGTCTTGGGAGACCATGTTGTAGTCTACGGTCAGGGGTGGGTGTCTCATGTCCCTGAAAACCTTTCTGACCCCACAGGCCACTGGCTTCTGTCCCTTTGGCTGGAACATTTCTTTCAGGTTAGGAGGGCGGGCCTGACTTTCTCTGGCGTTTGCAGGTTGGCCTTTCTCTCTACCCCCCACACCTGCTGTTCTGTCGTTTCCCATGGTAGGTGAAGTTAGATCGGCCTTTGCGCTCAAGGCTGACTCTGGTTAGAGAGCCTTTTGTAGGCCCAGGTCTTCCCAGGTCCTGTTTCTTCTGGCTGCACATCGGCGTCAGCTTTTCCTTGGTTGCAAAAAGAAGCTGTGTCCACTGCCACGAGGGCACTGGGCATGACCGTTTCTGTTGACGCTGCCTTTGTGTCGCAGGATTTGACAACTTCGAGCAGCTGCTCTCAGGGGCCCACTGGATGGTAAGTAGCTGAGGCTTGTGTTCTCTGCCAGAGACATTTGGTTGGTCCAGCTCCCTCCGCCCCTCCCTCCAGGGTGGCTGCTCAGCTCCCACCCACCCTGCTCTGGTTTCAGGACCAGCACTTCCGTACGACGCCCCTGGAGAAGAACGCCCCCGTCCTGCTGGCTCTGCTGGGTGTCTGGTACATCAACTGCTTCGGGTGTGAGACGCAGGCCATGCTGCCCTATGACCAGTATCTACACCGCTTTGCGGCCTACTTCCAGCAGGTACCAGCTGCCAGGCCAGGCCTTGGAGTCAGGTTCCTGCCCCTCCAGCGGCTTTCTCCCCCACTGCCCTTGGGCGCAGCCAAAGCCTACTTGTGTTCCAATCTCAGGGTGAATCCGTGTCACCAGGGTCTGTTTGATGAGTATTAGCCAAGTTTGACCACCGTGGGAGGGCATGACTAGTTATCGTGGTGGCCTGTCAGGCCCTCAGGGCATGTGTCTCGCCTGGGTCATTTCTTCCTTGGCCATCACTCTGTGTGCCTGCCAGAGGGTGGGGCCGCCAGCAGGGACCCCAATGGCTTGTACTGCCCTCGTCCCTCCAGGAAAGCAAGTTCACACCCAGTCTGTGGTGCCCCTTTGGGCTACTCATGGCCTTCTGCACCTCTGCAAATCCAGAACCCCTGGGGACCAAGCAGCCTGTCTCCTAGTCTAGATTCTGTTCCAGGCAGCCCTTCCACATCTGTCCCCAGTTTGTTTGGCGTGAACCTAGTTTGTGCCCTGCAGCCCTTGGGCCGGCACAGCAGACTTTCACCAACACCTGAAGCTGATTAAAGAAGGGGCCAGGGCTCCCCACAGCCCAGCATCTGGTTGAGGTGGCAGATGTCAAAGGCTCTATACCCTGGATCCCCAGCCAGCCTTTCTCTTAAGATATCAGTTGAAGAGGGCCTCCTGGCTGGCTCGGTCGGAAGAGCATGCAACTCTTGATCTTGGGATCATGAGTTCAAGCCCCACGTGGGGTGTAGAGATTACTTAAATAAATAAATTTAAAAAAAAAAAGACATCAGTTAAAAATACTGTGACCTATTTCTGCTCTTAGGGAGGTCTTCCTCAGACCTCCATACCCACCTTCTCCTAGTCATAGGTCCTTCCCTTGATGGTGTAAGCCAGAAAGCTATGAGCCTGTGTTCTCACAGGTGAGGGGAGATAGAAGGGTCCTGCCTATGGACACCACACAAGGCAGGGCAGGTATGTGTGCTACATCCCAGGCAGGATTTGGGCACAGTTCATGAAGAAAAGCAAGACTTGCAGCTAGAGGGCTGGGTTTCTGTCCCTGTTCCAGGGTGACATGGAGTCCAACGGGAAGTACATCACCAAGTCCGGCACTCGTGTGGACCACCAGACGGGCCCCATTGTGTGGGGGGAGCCAGGGACCAATGGCCAGCATGCCTTCTACCAGCTCATCCACCAAGGTAGGGCCCCCTGCCCGGGGCAGGGGTGCTGCTGTGGACGTGGAAGGCCCACCAGCAGAGACTTCTCCTTCGGGTGGCTCCCGTGGGCTGGGGTAGGCGCTTGGGTGACCATTGTACCCTTTACAGGCACCAAGATGATACCTTGTGACTTCCTCATCCCAGTCCAGACCCAGCACCCAATAAGGAAGGGTTTGCATCACAAGGTAAGAGCCTTGTCCTGCCTCTCCTCACACTTTCTTAGGCTCGCCTTCACCCAGGCTGCTTAGGAGCTGATGCATTAGTTGGCAGTTATATTAGTTTTCTGTTCCTGCCATAATAAATTACACACCTTAGTGACTTAAAACAACACCCAGTTTTTATCTCGGTTTCTGTGGGTCTGAAGTCCAGCAGGCTCCGCTGGGTGTCTGCTCAGGGATCATTCTCAACTTCAACAAGCCACCTTGGCCTGTGGTGCCTTCCATCTCAGAGCCGGCAGTGGTGGGATGCGTCCCGCTCCAGCCTCGATTCTGCCCTGCCCCTTCTGTTGCATCTCTCTGACCGACTCATTTGTCTTCGTCTTCTACTTCTAAGGGCCCACGTGATTACATTGGGCCCACCTATCCCTGTCTCAAGGTCTGTTACCTTCATTCCATCTGTAAGATCTCCTTTGCCATGTAATGTAACCCACAGAGGTGTAACAGCAGGGAGGGGGCAAAGGTCATGGAGCCAAGATGGTGCTTACTACAGCAGCAGATGGGAAGACCATAAGATAGATACGGTAGGGGCACCTGGGTGGCTTGGTCGGTTGAGCATCTGACTCTTGGTTTTGGCTCAGGTCATCATCTCAGGGTCGTGAGATGGAGCCCCGAGTCAGGCTCCACGTTCAGCGGGGAGTCTGTTTGGGATTCTCTGTCTCTGTCTCTCTCTCAAATAAATAAATAAATCTTAAAAAAAAAAAAAGAAAAACATAGATATTGCTAAGTTCTTAGCAGGGTCCTTGGCAAGTCATGCGTATCCCTTAAAGGGCAGTTACTGTTGTCACTTACTTGGCCGTGTCGTCCGGTGTGCCCTCCCATCCCCGCCTTGCTCCATTTGAGCTCTACATTGGGGGCTGGGACTAACCCCACCTGGGAAGTGCCAGGCAGTCTTGCCCCTATGCCTGGAGCTCAGACAGGACTTCCAAGTGGAACTGGGTATCTCTCTTGTCAGATCCTCCTGGCCAACTTTTTGGCCCAGACTGAGGCCCTGATGAAGGGGAAGTCAACAGAGGAGGCCCGGAAGGAGCTGCAGGCCGCGGGGAAGAGTCCAGAGGCCCTGGAGAAGCTGTTGCCACACAAGGTCAGCACCTCTCCTGAAGTGGGCTGTGGCTGGCATCCTGGAGTCAGAAGGATAAAGTTGTGGGGTCCGGGTAGGGATTCATGGCGTGCCTGGCTTGTCCTACCCGGTAGGAGGGACTGTCCTTACAGATAGGCATATCCCAGCCTCTGGGATAGGGTGCACATCCCTTGTGAGGATTTGGGGGTGATGACTAACCGGGGGACATTCCTGGGTGTTTTCTAAAGGTCTTTGAAGGAAATCGGCCAACCAACTCTATTGTGTTCACCAAGCTCACACCATTCATTCTGGGAGCCTTGATTGGTGAGTGAGTGGGGAAGGTCCTGGCCTAGGGTAGGTTGGATAAAGCCGGTCGAGCCTTAATGTGCCCCATCTGCCACTCCTATAGCCATGTACGAGCACAAGATCTTCGTTCAGGGTATCATCTGGGACATCAACAGCTTTGACCAGTGGGGGTGAGTTGCTCCTCCTCAAGGGGAGGGTAGAGAATGCCTATGGGTTGGCTTGTGGATTTCACTCGTGATGCTGGAACCTTCTTTTTAACCATCTTTCTCCTTGTCCTGGCAGGGTGGAGCTGGGAAAGCAGCTGGCCAAGAAAATCGAGCCTGAGCTTGACGGCAGTAGCCCAGTGACCTCTCACGACTCTTCCACCAATGGGCTCATCAACTTCATCAAGCAGGAGCGTGAGGCCAGAAGCCAATAAACTCATGCCCGGCTGCAGTCCCTGTTGTGACTGGTCCTTCTTGTCGCTCTTCCCCAGAGATGCCCTGCACAGTCCTGCCCAGAGCAGCCTCTGGTTGCGGGCTTGGAGCATAAGCCCTTTGGGGGAAGCTAGTCTGGAATTGCTACCCCGCCCTTCCATGTCCATGTGTCCTCTGTTTTACAGTCAGCTGAAGTGTTTCGGTGCAGTTGATTTTATTGACCATGTTCACTTTGTTCATGTACCAGATAGAAAAATAAAGATGCCACAAAGGAGGTTGTAGGCTCAGCCTCTTCTCATCTCCAGAAGTGGTGCTCTACACAGGAGTTAGGTGCCCGGTAGGAGTGATGTGCCTTGCTTGATTGAGGCTTGACTGTAAGTGGTGAGTAGGTCCAGAGTGGAGGATGGTCCCTTGAGAAGAGAGTGGAGGAGGGGGTTGGGGCACAGTCAGTGTGACAGGGGCAGCTTGGCTTCTGTAAGCAAATTCTTTCTCCTTTGTCCACTCCTTTGCTCTGTGACTTCGGAGGAATTGCACACTTCTGTTCACTGGATAGTTCTAAAAAGCTGCGTTAGATTAGGTCTATTTTGGGTGAATACCCAGTCTGGGTCAAGGGTGATGCTCATCTTCTGGCCAGATGCTCAGGTAATTCTTTCCTTTTATAAGACAGACATTGAAAAAAGGGATTTTGAACATACCACCCTTTTATGTTCTATTCGAGATATCAAATAATATTTTTGGCCAACTAGCCAGAAAGGGAATTTTATTTAAAAAAGTCGAGGGTGCCTGGGTGGCTCAGTTGGTTGAGGCGACTGCCTTCGGCTCAGGTCATGATCCTGGAGTCCCTGGATTGAGTCCCGCGTCGGGCTCCCTGCTTGGCGGGGAGTCTGCTTCTCCCTCTGACCCTCCCCCGCTCATGTTCTCTATCTTTCAAATAAATAAAATCTTAAAAAAAAAAAAGTTGAGTAGAATGGACGGGTAGACTAGAGGCTGAGCTTCCAGGATCTACACCCTAGATCACGATACAGAATCTGGACAGGAAGACTGTTCCCCTTGCACAAAGCCCTGCTGTCCCCGACCCTGTAATCACAGCTGCCTTCACCCCATTCTTTCCTGGGTCGCCCACTTATGGGTTGTACTCTGGCTTGGTCATGTGCCTTCCTCAAGACAAGAAAAGCCAGGATTTATATTTTTTGCTCCCATATGGAGAAGGCAAACTGCACCCATGGAGGTTCAAAGGGAGGAATGTCTTACTTACAGAAAGTGACCATACGGGTGCAAACGTCTGCTTAAAATAATACTCAGAAATTGTTCGCACTTCTCTGGTGTTTGTTTTGCTTTTTTTTAATTCCAAAAGCGAATGCCCACTTCTCACTTTGGTAGAGGTGACGTAAAGATGTTTTTTGACAGTCGGGCTCTGTTGAGGCTCCTGGTAACCGACCTCCTTTAGTTTTATTGCCTTTTTTTTTTTTTTAAAGATTTGTTTATTTGAGAGAGAAAGAGAGCAGGAGGGAGGGAGAGAAACTCAAGCAGACTCTGTGCTGAGCACGGAGCCCAACGCAGGACTCAACTTCATAACCCTGAGATCACAACCTGAGCCAAAACCAAGAGTCAGATGCTTAACTGACTGTGCCACTCAGGAGTCCCAACCCACCTGCTTTCTTAACGTAACTGATAAAAAGTGAAGGTCTTTTCCCATCAGAGGCATCTCCTCTATTACAAAAGAGCAAGCACAAAAAAACAGTCTGTAGAGAGAAAAATTCTAGGTGGCAGAGCCCCTCAGGCTAACTTGGCTTTACATGAGGGATCTCTTAGGAGTGGGACCACTGCTCCTCTAGGCCAGCCGCCAAGTCTCCTGTCATGCTTTATGCAGAAGGAACTTGCACATGTCAGTTAGATGGCCACATGTCCCTTGGCCCTGCCTTGCTCTCCTCCCCCCATCACCACCACTATCCTCCCTTGTGGCTTCCCCTGGTCCTATGGCTGCCAGTGGTCGTGAGTTCTTGAACAGTGTGTTATTTAGGGTTCTCCAGAGAAATATCACCAGTGGGATGCAGATATATGCGAGGAGATGTATTATGAGAATTGGCAAACCTGATTATAGAGGCTGGGAAGTCCCACAATATGCTGTTTACCACAAGCTGGAGAACCAGGGAAACCAGGGCAGGTAGGTTTCAGTCTGAGGGTAGGAGAAGATGGATGTCCCAGCTGAAGAAGAAAGAGAATTCACCCTTCCTCTACCTTTTTGTTCTCTTAGGGCCCTCAACAGACTGGGTGATGCCCACCCACACTGGTGAGGGCAGATCTTCTTTACTCAGTCTACTGATGCAAATGCTATTCTTTTCTGGAAACACCCTCACAGACAATCCCAGATATGTTTTACCAGCTATCTGGGCACCTCCTAACCCAGTTAAGTTGGTACGTAAAATTAACTGTCATGAAGAACTCTTCAGTGTGAGATTCAAGCAGCCTTCAAAGTCTTCATTCTGTAC
Organism: Neomonachus schauinslandi; assembly: GCF_002201575.2. Lineage (NCBI taxonomy): Eukaryota > Metazoa > Chordata > Mammalia > Carnivora > Phocidae > Neomonachus > Neomonachus schauinslandi. Next base: position 17,208,573 of record NC_058418.1, on the reverse strand, counting down.
TTGCTCAAATACAAACGGGGGAGGTGGGCACCTGGGTGGCTCAGTCGTTAAGCGTCTGCCTTCGGCTCACGTCATGATCCCAGGGTCCTGGGATCGAGCCCCGCATCGCTTCTCCCTCGCCCACTCCCCCTGCTTGTGTTCCCTCTCTCGCTGTGTCTCTGTCAAATAAATAAAATCTTTAAAAAATAAACTGGGAGCGCCTTGCTGGCTAGGTCAGTGGAGCATGCAAGCCTTGATCTCTGGGTCATGAGTTCGAGCCCCACCTTGGGGGCAGAGATTACATGCATACATACAGACATAAATACTATCAACTTGATTTGTGTGTCTGCCAGGGAAGTCCAAACCCTATAAAATCATTAAGTGGAATGCTTCAAATCTCACACATGCAAACACCTTTCTGTTAACACCGTTCCAAGGACCCCACAATAACGTCAGTTTCAAATTTGATGTTACATTGCCTCTGAATTCCACAATGGGGCAGCAATTAACATCTTGAAAATTCATCTTAACTAATAAGCCTTCATGCGGTGATCACAGTTTGATCAAGGGGTTGTAGTCAGTAGTGTTATATAAACAGGTGACTGATGATGGAAAAAGCTCCGTAACTGCTGGAAGATGTTTTGCTGTAGTAGCAAGAATACCAGTTTTGAAGTTTGTTTCTTTTTGCCATAACCAAAAATATGTATCTTGGGAAACTTAACCTAAAATAACAAGTATCTGCCAACTCATGCACCCTCTTTGGCTAGACCTGAAATGAACACCAAGGTCAGACTTCACAGTGCCTTCCAAAGCTTTTAAAGCAGATTGGCAGTGATAAACCAAGCAGCAAACTGGTTTCATCTCCAGGTCTGTGCTGGGGCTGGAGCCAAACAAACATCATGAGGCATTTATATCCTGCTTGAAGGTGTCAGTCCTTGAAAACATACACTTCCTTTGTATACTATAGTATGAAGACTGCAAGAGTGCCTTTGAAATCTGCATTTTTTTTTTTTAAGATTTATCTGACACAGCGAGAGAGGGAACACAAGCAGGGGGAAGGGGAGAGGGAGAGGCAGGGAGCCCGAGGCGGGGCTCATCCCAGGAACCTGGGATCATGACCTGAGCCGAAGGCAGATGCTCAACTACTGAGCCACCCAGGCAACCCCGAAATCTGCATTTTCTAAAAAATCAGGTTGAGGTATAATTTACATACAGAAAAACGCACCTTCTTTTGGCGTACGGTTTTGAGTTTTGACAAATGTATACGTCACATAACCACCACAGTTGAGATCTACAGCATTTCATCACCTGAAGAGGTAGATTCCTGGCACCCCTTTATGGTCAATCCCTACCCTCTGAACCCAAACCCTGACAACAATTGATCTGATTTCTTTCTTTGAAGTTCACCTTTTCCAGAACTTGGCCTTTTGTGTCTGGCTTCTTTCACTTAGCATGATGTTTTCAAAATTCACCTAGGTTGTGCCACAGGCATTTAAAAAAAAAAAAAATCCCTTATGGAAAATCCCAAACATATAAGTCAAGGATCTCTGTCTGACGCCGAATTTCAAGTTACCAACTCACGGCCCGCTCCGCAATTTCCTCTGTAAGCATTTTGACGTGTACCTTGAAAAATCAAAACTTTTTTTTGTCTTAACGATAATACTATTATTCCTCTTCAGGTAAAATCTTTTGGCAAGACTACTTCATACTAGATGGTGCGTACTTCCTACCTCGGCGCATTCGGAGGCACAGAACGTCTGGGGCTCCCGGATTTTGAGGCCTGCGCAGCTCAGGGTACCTAATCCTCCTAAGCATAACCTTAAGGGGGCGGGGCCGTCTCGCAGGTGTAGCCAGTGCGCGTGCGCGGAGAGGCGCACCGTCTCGGCCGCCGTAGTTCGCCTTTCCACGTGGGTGCCTCGTAGTCATGGCGGCTTTTCGGAAACCAGTGCTGCTCGGACTTCGAGACACTGCAGTGCGCGGCCGCCCCACGGGGCCGGGCGCCTGGACTGCTAGCAAGCTGGGCGGCCTTCCGGTGAGGTGGAGCGCCGGAGCCGGGGTCGGCGGGTGCTGGTGAGGGCTACGGGCTGAGGGAGGGGGCGAGGTTCCTGAGCAGAGCCGGAGTCTGAGCGCTTCCCCTGCCCTCAGGACGCCCTGCCGGCGGTAGCAGCGCCGAGGCCAGTGTGTGAACGTTGCAGGCAGCCTCTTGCCCTGGTCGTGCAGGTGTACTGTCCGCTGGAAGGCTCCCCGTTTCACCGGCTACTGCACGTGTTCGCTTGCCCCTTTCCCAGGTGCGGCCGCGGCGGGACGCGCAGGTAGGCGGGGAAGTTCCGAGCTGTCTCGGGGTTTTATGCCGAGTGGGCGGGAGCTGGGGGCCGCACCGGCCGTACCGGATAGGGCTGGCCAGCTGGCTGGTGGTCAGCGTTGGAGCCTCACTGCCATTTATTTTTTACCCCGAAGCTGGAAGGTGTTTCGTTCCCAGTGCCTGCAGATGCGAGAGAGGGAGGCGCAGGACGCTCAGGTAAACCGGTTGTGATTAGCATATTATGACTTGCTGTAATTTGAGGGTATTTTCTAGAATATTGTTTAAGATAAACTTTCAGCCGTGGCCTTTTGAAGTACGTTGGAATGGTTTTTGCACTTTTCTGAACTGTGAAGTGCTATCTCCTTAAGATTTTGTTCTTTTTTTCTTTTAATATACACTGAAGGCCTTGAGGCACATAATTCGATGTTTCTGTTTGGGAAAAAAGTATGGATGTATACATATATGTGTTTGTGTGTAATACATATATATGTGTTTATAGTAAACGTAGTTCCTGTGATACCTGTACATGTATATAGCAAACAATCAGAAAGTTTGAATTTATTGAATTAAAAGGTTGGGCAAGTTGGTAGCTGCAGAACAAAATTCAGTCTCCTTTTGCCTGTAAATGTCCGCTTATGTATGTATATACACTGAGTTCTAAACGTGTGCCAGGCATGGTATCAGCAGTACCAGGAATGAAAAGATGAAACCGATGGTGTCTGCCTATATTTGTCAGGGTTGGGTTGCAGGTAATAGAAAAACACTGACTTTTTAAAGCCGAGACAGAATTAGGTTTTTACTATCACTGGATAGGTTGGAGGGGGCCGCTCCAGGAACGAACCACACCTCAGAACTGGCCTGTCAAGGAGCTGTTATACCACCTACCCCACCTGCAGTCAGAAAGCTGAGATGTGATCTGGTGAAGCGGAAGCTGCCCTTGTTAGATCTTTTGGCTCCAGGTCCAGCTCCAGTGGCTTTATATCACTTTTGCTTCATGGCCTCTCTTTCCACCTCATTCTGTTTCAAGTTTGTGTCTCCCTAATGGACCTGACTAGCCAGCCCTTGATCATATCTGAACCCCTAGCTGCTAAGGAGTCTGGGAAATGTAGTTCTCTCCTGCTAGCTTCTGTAGTACATGAAGCACAGCTGAAAGAGTTGGGAAGAGATGGTTGAAGAAACCACTGTACTACATTTGCCACGCTGCCCCTGGAAAGGGAAGAGACTTATTGTTACCTCCAGCATGCTTTTGAGTGTATGGGGACCAGGAAGTTGAATCAGAATGTGCAAGAGGGGAAGGTGCTGTGTGAAGGCTCCCTCGAGAAGGTGAAGGAATGGGTAGCTCAAGCCAAGGGAATAGGTGAGATCGCTCAAGTGTGCTTGGGCTTCATTCACTGAATATTCTTCCAGAAACAGGAAAATGGCCTTGCAGCAGAGGATTGGTGCGAGGGTGCAGGTGACTGGGGAAGTGACAGTGAGGAGGCGCCGCCACCAGAGCTTACCTTGGATTTTGGAAATGATTCCAGTAGTGCCCGAGACATAGACTGTACTGCCCAGCTCCAAGATCTCCACCTGCAGGATGCTGTCCCGGGCGCTGCTTCTCCTGTTTCTCCTGGGGAGGAGATGGCCTTGCCTTCTGAGGTGCCACAGTTCCTGCCATATTACATCTGTGTTGTGGATGAGGAGGATTACAGGGACTTCGTCAGCCTAGAGCACGCTCATAGCCTTCTGAGGGAGTATCAACAGAAAGAAGGAATGGATATGGAACAGTTGCTTTCCCAAAGGTGAGAACATGTGCTGCTGAGTCTGAGAGGGGACTTGATCAGGAAGCTGCCACAGTAGGTCCCCTTTGGTTTGATTCTAGTACTTGGGGAAACTTTTTCAAGCAGAGCTTGTACGTGTAGGACCTTTCTGCTTTGCTCCTCTTGGATGACAAAGGGAAACAGACAAGGCAATCTTACCAGCCACCCTTGAGTTAGCTGGAAGACACTGCTCTGTTTCTAAGTACCCTCAAGAAGATGAACAAAGGGCACCTGGGTGGCTCAGTTGGTTAAGCGACTGCCTTCGGCTCAGGTCATGATCCCAGGGTCCTGGGATCGAGTCCCACATCGGGCTCCCTGCTCGGCAGGAAGCCTGCTTCTCCCTCTCCCACTCCCCCTGCTGGTGTTCCCTCTCTCGCTGTGTCTCTCTCTGTCAAATAAATAAATAAAATCTTAAAAAAAAAAAAAAAAGAAGATGAACAAAGAAGTTAGGGGTGACAGCTTGTACAGAAGAACATGTGTTTACTATCTCTTTAACTTTATTTTTTGTCTTTAAATGATTGGCTCAGACAGGTAAGTTAGAAAAATGCCATTTGTTTTTTGACTCTTGGCTGTGGCTCAAGAACTGGCCTGGGACGTCAGAGACCCGCCCAGAGCTTCAGCCTCACCAGTGAAATGAGAGTCGTGTTGATATCTCTGTTGTCTGTCTCATCAGATGGTTTTAGGAGTCACTTGAGAGAATAGGTCCTAAAAGGCTTTATAAACCAAAGCCCTATAAAGAAATAAGAATGATCATTTTTGCTATTATAATAGAATTACGATAGGATATTTGGAGAGATGACCTGGTTCTTTTTTTTTTACTATTATATTATGTTAATTAACATACATTACATCATTAGTTTTTGATGTAGTGTTCCATGATTCATTATTTGCGTATAACACCCAGTGCTCCATTCAATACGTGCCCTCTTTAATACCCATCACCAGGCTAACCCATCCTCCCACCCCCCTCCCCTCTAGAACCCTCAGTTTGTTTCTCAGAGTCCATCGTCTGTCATGGTTTGTCTCCCCCTCCGACTTCCGCCCCCTTCATTTTTCCCTTCCTGACCTGGTTCTTTACCAGAGCTGTTTCCTTTGTAAGCTTTTCAGAATAATGTTGGACTGCTTGCAGACTGGTTGGTGTTGAAAAATAATCCATAGTGGGGAAAGACATGGAGATAGTCAATGGGCATAAAGACTTTTAAAATTGCAAATAATTATCCCAGAGTTGAAGATGGCAAGGGAGCAGGGCTTGGGAGAAGGGTGTGTAGGGGATTACTGTTAGATATTACAAGGTATTAAATTTACGATTTTTTTTTTTTAAGATTTTATTTATTTATTTGACAGAGAGAGACACAGCGAGAGAGGGAACACAAGCAGGGGGAGTGGGAGAGGGGGAAGCAGGCTTCCCGCAGAGCAGGGAGCCTGATGTGGGGCTCGATCCCAGGACCCTGGGATCATGACCTGAGCTGAAGGCAGACGCTTAACGACTGAGCCACCCAGGCGCCCCAAATTTACGATTTTTTAAAAAGGTTTCTTGGGGCGCCTGGGTGGCTCAGATGGTTATGCGTCTGCCTTCGGCTCAGGTCATGATCCGAGGGTCCTGGGATGGAGCCCCGCATCAAGCTCCCTGCTCCATGGGAAGCCTGCTTCTCCCCCTCCCTCTGCCACTCCCCGTGCTTGTGTTCCCTCTCTCGCTATGTCTCTGTCAAATAAATAAATAAAATCTTTTAAAAAATAAAAAATGAAAAGGTTTCTTTATTTTAGAGTGAGCGAGGCGGGACGGAGAGGGGCAGAGGTAGAGAGAGAATCCCAAGCAGACTCTGCACTGAGCTCAGAGCCTGACGTGGGGCTTGATCCCACAACCCTGAAACCACGAACTTCGCCGAAACCAAGAGTCTGACCCTTAACTGACTGCACCACCCAGGTGCTGCTTAAATTTATGATTTTTAAATTATGTGCATTATCTTGTTTGTTCTTAAATATTGTAATTCTCTGGATGTAGGGACTCAGAAGTGTTTTCTGCTTTTCTTTTTTTGTCTTCCTAGGGATGGTGATGAAAAATATGAGAAGACCACAATTAAAAGTGGAGATAAGATATTTTACAAATTCATGAAGAGAATTGCTGCTTGTCAGGAGCAGATTTTGAGGTAGAGGCACATTTTCTTTTATTGTTTTTCTTGATTCTAAAAGCAATACATGTTAGTTTGGAAAATACTGGGAAATATAATGAGAAAACCAAAATCTAATATTCCACAAACCGAGAGGCTACGATTTTAGTGTATTATGTTCGCTTATTTTTTATACATTTGGACGTATGCACATGGGTAGGACTTGTGTGGGGTTGTTTGTTTTTTAAAGCTTTATTTATTTATTTTAGAGAGAGAGGGAGAGAGCATGAGCCAGGAGGGGGAGAAAGAATCTCAAGCTGACTCCAGGCTGAGCACTGAGCCTGATGTGGGGCTCGATCTCATGACCCGGAGATCACGACCTGAGCCGAAACCAAGAGTTGGGTGCTTAACCAACTGTGCCACCCAGACGCCTCAGGAAATGTGTATTTTTAAAAAACATAATTTGGGGGGCACCTGGCTGGCTCAGTCAGCAGAGCATGCAACGCTTGATCTCGGGGTTGTGAGTTCGAGCCCCATGTTGAGTGTAGAGATTACTTAAAAACTAAAAAAAAACCCATAATTCGGATCATATACTGTGATTTTTTTTTAAAAGATTTTATTTATTTGACAGAGAGCGAGAGAGCACAAGCAGGGGGAGCAGCAGAGGGAGAAACAGCCTCCCCGCTGAGCAAGGAACCTGACATGGGGCTCAATCCCAGGACTGAGATCATGACCTGAGCTGAAGGCAGACGATTAACTGACTGAGCCACCCAGGTGCCCTAGTATGATTTTTTTTTTTTTTAAAGTAATCTCTACAATATCTTTTCAGTACATTGAGAACTTTGATTTTTTATTTAAGATTTTTTTAAAAGATTTTATTTATTTAATTGAGAGGAGAGGGAGAAAGAGAGAGCATGAGCAGGGGGAGGGGGCAAAGGGAGAGGGAGAAGCAGATTCCCTGTTGAGCTGGGAGCCGGATGCAGGGCTCATCCTGGCACTCCGGGATCATGACCTGAGCCGAAGGCAGAGGCTTAACCAACTGAGCCACCCAGTTGCCCTCAACTTTTTATTTCCTCAGAACTTTCTCTCTAACCGAAGTTTACATTTAGGGGTCTGTGATCCATTTTGAGTTAATTTTTGTATATAATGTATGAGGGTCAAGGTTCTTTTTTTGTATGAATATCCAATTGTTGCAACACCAGTTTCTATTACTAATCACTTTTGTCTCGCTTATCAGTTACTAAGAGAGGAGTGTCAAAACTTTCAGCTATGATTATAGATACGTCTTCTTCTTTTAATTCTGTTAAAGTTTGTCCCATGCATTTTGGTACTGTTTTAAGATGTATGCACTTGTAGGATTATTTATCTGATGAATTGATCCTGTTATAATTATAAATAAATGTTGCTATTTATTTCTGTTGATGCTTCTTCCTTGGATTGTATTTGATCTCCTGTGGGTATAGCCACACTAGCTTTCTTTTGTTTAATCTTTATATGGTTGATCTTTTTTATACTGTTTACTTTTAGCCTCTTCTTTTAAATATAGAGTGTTTTTTGTTTTTTTTTTTAAGTTATTTGATTTCTTTAAAGTAAAAAAGAAAAAAAAACCAGTTTACTTATTTCTCCCACCCCTGATCCCTCGACTCTGGAAACCACCAATTTCTTCTCTATGAGTTTGGTTTGTTTTTTGTTTTTTTTAGGTCCTGCCTGTAAGTGATTTCACACAGTATGTCTTTCTCTATCTGGCTTATTTCACTTAGCATTATGCCCTGGAGGCCCATCCATGCTGTCGCAAATGTCAAGATTTCCTTCTTTATGGCTGAGTGTTCTGTTGTGTGTTGTATTTGTATATGTATGTGTACATGTATATACACACACAACACACACACGTACGCACACACACCACGATTTCTTTATCCATTTATTTGTCGATGGACACTTGGGTTGCTTACATGTCTTGGCTATTGTAAATAATTCTGCAGTGAACATGAGGGTAGTTCTCTTTCTTGAGTTCGTGTTTTTGTCTCCTTTGAATAAATACCCAGAAATGAGCTTGCTGGATCATAGGGTAGTTCTGTTTCTAATTTTTTGCGGGACGTCCATACTGTTTGCCACAGTGGCTGCACCAATTTCCACTCCCACAAACAGTGCACAAGGGTTCCCTTTCCTCCACATCCTCACCAACACTTGTTATTTTTTGTCTTTTTGAGAATTGCCGTTCTGACAGGGGTGAGGTGATATTTAAAGTATACTTTTTAAACAGCTTATATATATGGGTCTTGCCTTTATTTTATCCAGACTGTTTGCTTTCTACATAGGGTCTTGAGTCCATTTAATGTGATTATTGGTGGCGGTGGGTTAATTTTGTCACTCTGGTATTGGCTTTTTTCCTTTTTAGTTTTTTTGTCCGTCTGCTCCCTTTTGTTTTAACCTTATTTTCAGTGAATTGAATATTGTTAATTTATGATTTTATGTCTTTCCTGTTGCCATAAACAGTGTTGCTTTAGTGATTATAATGTGCATCTTGGACTTCCTGCAGTCTGCCTTCACACAGTAGGTGCTACTTTATGAACTAAGAACCATAGCACAGAATCCTGTTTACCTTTCCCCTGCCCTTTGTGATCTTGTTTTCACATGTTCACTTCTCTATGTGCTTTATATCCCATAATGTATTATTATTTTTGTTTGAAATAATAGTTTTTAAGGATAATATATATACAGTAAAATTAAAAATAATGATTGGGGGTGCTTGGCTGGCTCAGTCGGTAGAGCATGCAGCTCTTGATCTCAGGGTTGTGAGTTCAAGCCCTGCATTGGGTATAGAAATTACTTAAAACAAAAAATAAAATCTTTTAAAAAATAATGAAAATAATGATCAGAAGGTCTTTTATATTTATCGACCTATTTACTCTTTTTGTGCTCTACATTCCTTCATGCTGAGCTTCCATCTGGTATTTCCCTTAAGTCTGAAGGACTTCTGATTTTTTTTTTTTTTTTTTTTTTTTTACAATGCAAGCTTAGGGGCGCCTGGGTGGCTTAGGTGGTTGAATATCGGGCTGTTGATCTCAGGTCTTGATTGCAGGGTTGTGAGTTCAAGCCTTGCATTGGGCGTGGAGCCTACTTAAAAATAAGTAAGTAAGTAAGTAAATAAGTAAAATAAAAATAAAGTGTGGGTTTGTTGGAGATAGCCACGAAGGTTTTGTCTACAAATGTATTTGTTAATATTTCTTTTAATAGACATTTTATTGGATATACAATTTGTTTTTTATTGCTTTCCATTCAACACTGGAAAGATTTTGTTCCATTGACTTGTTGCCTTTTAGTGTTTCTGTTAGAAATTAGCTGTAATTCTTATTGTTGTTCTTATGTTTGTTATATTTATGTAATTAAACTATTATGTACTTCAGTGACTATAATTTTTAATATATCCTGTGTGGGATTTGCTGAACTTTTTGGATTTTTGCGTTGATGTCTATTCATGAATTTTGGGAAAATGTTGGCCATTATCTCTTCAAATATTTCTTCTGCCCTTTTTCCTTTTTCTAGGACTCTAGTTACTTGGATGTTTAGACATACAATTTGAAATTGTCCCATGGTTTTTAAAGACCCTGTTTCTTTTTTTAAATTATTTTCACTTTTTGTTTCATTTTGGATATTTCTGTTTTCCTCAGATGCACAGATTTTTAGTTGTTGTTTCCTACCTGCTGTTAACTTTTATTGAATGAAATTCTTTATTCAGCTACGGCATTTTTCATTTCTAGCATTTCTCTTTCAGTTTCCATTTCTGTGCTGACTTCCTCATCTGTTTATGCATGTATACCTTTTCTGCTAGATTCTATGTTTATTATTATTATTATTTTAAAGATTTTATTTATTTATTTGATAGACACAGAGAGAGAGAGAGCACAAGCACGGGAGCGGCAGGGAGAGGGAGAAGCAGGCTCCCTGCTAAGCAAGGAGCCCAGTGTGGGGCTCAATCCCAGGACCCTGGGATCATGACCTGAGCCGAAGGCAGATGCTTAATGAACTGAGCCACCCAGGTGCCCCTATATGTTTATTATAGATATTTTATTATTCGTTTGTTTTATCCCCCTTCCACTGACATTTTAAAGTCTTTTCCTGGTAACTGTCATCTTGTCTGTGGGTATTCCTTTTTTTTTTTTTTAAGATTTTCTTTATTTATTTCAGAGAGAGAGTGCACAAGCAGGGTGAGGGGCAGGCAGAGGGAGAAGCAGGCTCCCTGCTGAGCAGGGAGCCCATGAGGGACTTGATCCCAGGACCCTGAGATCATGACCTGAGCTGAAGGCAGCAGATGCTTAACCGACTGAGCCACCCCAGCGCCCCTGTCGGTATTCTTTTTTTTTTTTTTAAAGATTTTATTTATTTATTTGACAGAGAGAGAGACACAGCGAGAGAGGGAACACAAGCAGGGGGAGTGAGAGAGGGAGAAGCAGGCTTCCCGCTGAGCGGGGAGCCCGATGTGGGGCTCGATCCCAGGACCCTGGGACCATGACCTGAGCTGAAGGCAGACGCTTAACGACTGAGCCACCCAGGTGCCCCCCCCCGTGGGTATTCTTATATTGACTTTTTTTGTGGCTTAAATTTTTCTGCTGCTCTTGGGGCACCCGGGTGGCTCAGTTAAGTGTGCGACTCTTGATTTTGGCTCAGGTCATGAGACCGAGCCCTGCGTTGGGCTCTGCACTGAGTGTGGAGCCTGCTTAGGGTTCTGGTTCTCTCTCTCCCTCTTGCTCTGCCCTCCGCACCCCCCCCCCACCTTATGCACACACTCTCTCTCAAATAAATAAATTAATTTTTTGCTGTTCTGTATATCTAATTTCTTTTTATTGTTTACCATTGTATGTTGAAGAACAGTAGATACTGAAGTAAATATTTACTCCTTGGAAGGGTGTGTCCCTTCTTCTGTAAGGCTAGTAGTGTGGAGATCCAAGTCTGCTTACTCTTGAGCTCTGTCTGGACTTTGTTGCAGTTGTAGTTAGATTTGGTTCAACATTGGCTTTAGTGCCTTCATCCAGACTTTGAATCAAACATTGACAAGACTTCAGATATCTTGCTGATCTCTACAGGCTTGCTGCTAGGTTTTGGGCCTTTGGGTTTTCTTTGCTCTCTGGTTTTGCTCCTGGTACTCTGCAAGAAGGAAGCAAAGTTTGCAAAGCATGGTCTCTGATGTTGAAATGTGATTTGTGTATGGTCCTTCTTCAGGGTCTATTGTTTCCTTGCTCTAGGTATTCCTGGAGTGGAGAACCACTTTTTTTGACCTGCCCTACATCAGAAGTCACTGAGCTCCCAGCCTGCAGCCACTGTGGAGTCCAAAGGACATTTGAGTTTCAGCTTATGCCAGCACTGGTCAGCATGCTCAGAAGCACTAATTTAGGTAATAAGCCCGTTATTTTTTTATTTTTTATTTTTTAAAGATTTTATTTATTTGAGAGAGAGAGAGAATGAGAGAGAGAGCACATGAGAGGGGGGAGGGTCAGAGGGAGAAGCAGACTCCCTACTGAGCAGGGAGCCCGATGCGGAACTCGATCCAGGGACTCCAGGATCATGACCTGAGCCGAAGGCAGTCGCTTAACCAACTGAGCCACCCAGGCGCCCCAATAAGCCCTTTATTAATTTGAGTTTGTGGATTTATTGCACTAATATGGAATTATTTTACAAGGAAAGGCTATCATTTCATTTTTGTTTACTTATAAAATGTAAGCTATTACAAAAAATTTGGGAAATTTATAATCCAACCAATCCAGCACAAACACTGATACCATTTTTCGGCTTTTTTTTTTTTTTTTTAAGATTTTATTTATCTGTGAGAGAGAGAGAGCACAAGCAGGGGGAGCGGCAGAGGGAGAGGGAGAAGCAGATTCCCCGCTGAGCAAGGAGCCCGACGGGGGGCTTGATCCCAGGACCCTGGGATCATGACCTGAGCTGAAGGCAGATGCTTAACTGACTGAGCCACCCAGGTGCCCCCATTTTGTCGGTTTAAGGCCAAGCTGTTTTCTATCCTTAAAATTATTTTCATAGCGGGAGCCCCTGGCTGGCTAGGTTGCTGGAGTATGTGACTCTTGATGTCAGGGCTGTGAGTTCAAGCCCCACACTGGGGTAGAGTTTACTTAAAAAAAAGAAAGAAACAAACAAAAAACTTAAATAGCATTGTATTATAGTCAAAATTTATTATTATTTAAAAAAACTGGGGGCGGAGGGGACAAATAACTTTTACAGGGGTACCTGGCTGGTTCAGTTGGAAGAGCAAGTGACTCAATCTTGAGGTCATGAGTTTGAGACCCATGTTGAGTGTAGCGATTACTAAAAATTATTTTGAAAAACTTTAAAAATTAAAAAATGTTTTAAAAAAATAATTTGGGGCACCTGGCTGGCTCAGTTGGTAGAGCACGTGACTTGATCTTGGGGTTGTGAGTTTAAGCCCCATGTTGGGCATAGAGCGTACTTAAAAATTTTTAAAAATTTAAAAATGAACTTAGGGGTGCCTGGGTGGCTCAGTTGGTTAAGCGTCTGATTTTGGCTGTGGTCATGATCTCAGGGTTCTGGGATCAAGCCTTGCGTCGGGCTCTGTGCTCATTGGGGAGACTGCCCGTCCCTCTGCCTCTCCCCCTGCTCATGCTCAAGTGCTCTCTCTCTCAAATAATAAAATCTCTTTAAAAAAATTTTTTAAATAACTTTTACGTGATTCTAGTCATTATTTTGTCATCATTATATGGTCTTTCTAAACAAAAATTAAGTTTTTATAATAAAAGTAATGGGGCACCTGGCTGGCCCCGTCAGTAGAGCATGTGACTCTTATCTTGGTCATGAGTTCAGGCCACACACTGGGCGTAGAGCAGGGCTCACTCTCACAACCCTGAGATCATGACCTGAGCTGAAACCACGAGTTGGATGCTCAACCAACCAAGCCACCCAGGCACCCCTAAGTTTATTTATTTTTTTAGTAATCTCTATCCCCAATTTTAGCTTGAACTCATAATCCCGAGATTGAGAGTTGCATGCTCTTCTGACTGAGCTGTTATATTAACGGTATTAATTCTTGCAGTTCATCAACATGGATGTCTTTCCATTTATTTGTGTCTTTCATTTCCTTCAGTAGTGTTTTATAGGTTTCAGTGTACAAGTCTTTTGCCTACTTGGTTAAATTTATTCCTAAGTATTTTATTTTTTTAATCTTTTTTTTTTTGGGATTGATTGTTTATCCTGCAACTTTGCTGAATGTATTTATGAGAGGCTGTGAAAGCAATGCTCAAAGAAAAAGTTAGAGTTGAAAACACATATGTTTAAAAACAAAGATCTCAAGGGCGCCTGGGTGGCTCAGTCAGTTAAGCATCTGCCTCCGGCTCGGGTCATGATTCTAGGGTCCTGGGATCGAGCCCCGCATCGGGCTCCCTGCTCCGCGGGAGGCCTGCTTCTCCCTCTCCCACTGCCCCTGCTTGTGTTACCTCTCTCGCTGTGTCTCTCTCTGTCAAATCTTAAAAAAATAAAAATAAAAATAAAGATTTTATTTATTTATTTATTTGACAGAGAGAGACCCAGGACCCTGGGATCATGACCTGAGCCGAAGGCAGATGCTTAACCGACTGAGCCACCCAGGCACCCCAAATAAAATCTTTAAAAAAATAAAAAATAAAGATTTCAAATCAGTGACCTAACATACATTGCAAGGAACTTAAGAACAAGCAACCAGCCAAAGGTGGCAAAAGAAAGGAAGAAATAAAGGCTAAAGCAGAGATTTCAGAGGAGAATATAGACACAATAGGAAAAATATATGAAACCCAATTTTTTTGTGTGGATATTTAGGTTTTTCTACATAGAAGGTAAAATCATCTGCAACAGAGATCATTTTATTTCTTCCTTTACAATTTTGCCTTTTATTTCTCTTTTTTTTTGCTTAATTCCTCTAAAACTTCTGTGTTGATTAGACGTGGCAAAAGTGGGCATCCTAATCTTGTTCCTGATTGAGGAATTTCCCTTCTGTTTTTGGAGTTCTTTTTATCACTACAGGGTGTTGATTTTTGTCAAATGCCTTTTCTGCATCAATTGAGATAATTGTGCAGTTCTATTTATTTTATTAATGTGTATTACATTGATTTTTGTATATTTAACGACCTTTGCATGTTAGGGTAAATCTTACTGGATCATGGTGTATAAATCTTTTTTTTTTTAAGATTTTTTTTTTAAGTAATCTCTACACCCAACATGGGACTCAAGCTCAGAACCCTGAGATCAAGAGTCACAGGCTCTACCAACTAAACCAGCCAGGCATCCTGCTGTATAAATCTTTTTAATAAGCTCTTGGATTTTGTTTGCTAGTATTTTGTTGAGTATTTTTGTATCTTATATTTATTTATTTTTTTAAGATTATTTAAGCAACCTCTTTATCCAGTGTGGGGCTTGAACTCACAACCCCGAGATCGAGATCCTCATGCTCTACCCACTAAGCCAGCCAGACACCTTGTATCTTACATTTATAAGGGATATTGGTCTATAATTTTCTTATAGTGTCTTAGTCTAGACTTGGTATTAAGATAATGCTTGCCTTGGGGCACCTGGCTGGCTTGGTTGATGCAGCATGCAACTCTTATTTATTTAGTTATCTAATTTTTTTTTTATGGTTTTTTTTTGTGTTTCTGTATGTTTTTTTTTTTTTAAAGCAGGCTCCATGCACAGCACGGAGCCCAACATGGGGCTCGAGCTCAAAACTGAGCTGAAGGCCTGAGCTGAGATCAAGAGTTGGACACTCAACCGACTGAGCCACCTAGGCACCCCACATTCAACTCTTGATCTCGGGGTTGTGAGTTTGAGCCCCATGTTGGGTGTAGTGTCTACTTAGAAAATAAATTCCTTGTAGAATGAGTTAGTGATCATTCCCTTCTCTTTAGTTTTTTGGTGGAGTTTAGGAAGGATTGGTGTTCTTTGTTATTTTTTATTTTTATTTTTTTAAAGATTTTATTTATTTATTCATGAGAGACAGAGAGAGAGACAGAGGCAGAGGGAGATGCAGGCTCCCCGTGGAGCAGGGAGCCCGATGTGGGACTCGATCCCAGGACCCTGGGATCATGACCCGAGCCGAAGGCAGACGGTTAACCGACTGAGCCACCCAGGCGTCCCAGGATTGGTGTTCTTTGAATGTTTTGTCATATTCACTAGTTAAACCATCTAGTTCTTGGCTTTTGTGTTGTTGGGTGGTTTTTGATTACTGGTTCAATCTCCTTACTAGTTACAGGTCTGTTCAAATTTTCTATTTCTTGAGTCAGTTTTGGTAGATTGCATGTTTTGGTAGTTTGTCCATTTCATTTAGGTTATCTGATTTATTGCTATACAACTTATAATACTTTTTTTCTATAAAATTAGTAGTAATGTCCCTACTTTATTTTTGATTTTGGTGATTTGAGTTTTTTCTCTTTTTTTCTTAGTCATTCCAGGTAAAGATTTGTTGACTTTCTAGATTTTTCTCTATTGTTTTATAGTCTGCATATTTAAAATCTCTACTCTATCTTTTATTTTTTCTTCTGCTAGCTTTGGTTGGTTGGTGGTCTTTTTCTAATTCCTCAAGGTATACAGTTAGGTCATTGATTTGAGATCTTTCTTTGTCCTTTTTTTTTTTTTAAGTTTTATTTATTAGTTTGAGAAAGAGTGAGCAAGTAAGGGGAAGGGCAAAGGGAAAGTGAGAATCCTGAAGCAGACTTCCCCATTGAGCTCAGAACCCCACACAGGGCTTGATCCCAGGACCCTGAGATCATGACCTGAGCTGAAATTAAGAGTAGGCACTTAACCAATTGAGCCACCCAGGCACCCCTCTTTGTTTTTAATGTATGTGTTTGCGCTTCTAATTTTCCACTTAGCACTGCTTTTACTACATCTGATAAGATTTGGTATTTCGTGTTTTTGTTTTCATTTGTCTCAGATAAATATTGTCTAATTGCCCTTAATGATTTCTTCTTTGACCTCTTGGTTATTTAAAAGTGTTTTATTTAATTTCCACATATTTGTGAATTTTCCAGTTTTATTACTTATTTCTAGTTTCATATCATTGTGATTAGAAAAGATAACTTTGTGTGATTTCAATCTTTCTAATTTATTGAGACTTACTTTGTGGCCTAACATATGGTATATCCCAGAGAATATTCTATGTGCACTTGAAAAGAATGTGTTTACTGCTATAGTTGAGTGGAGTGTTCTGTATGTGCCTGTTCTTTTTTTTGGGGGGCAGGTGGTATGTGCCTGTTAGTGGTAATTGATTTATAGCCTCGTCAAAACCTTTGTTTCTTTATTGATCTTATGTTTGGTTGTTTCATCCATTACTATAAGTAGGGTATTGAAGTCAACTATTATTATAGCACTGTCTATTTTTCCCTTCAATTCTGTCAGTTTTTGCTTCATACATTTTGGGCCTCTTCATATAGAAGTATATATGTTTATAATTGTTACACTATTTGCTTAGAATATATTTTTCTATCCTTTTTCTTTCATTCTCTTTGTGTCCCTGTATCTAGAGAGTCTCTAATAGATAGTGTACAGATGGATCTTGTTTTATTTTTGTTATATCCAATCTGCCAGTGCCCTTTTTTAATGGAGCTTAATCCATTTACATTTAATGTCATTATTGGTAAAGAAGGATTGACTTTTGCCATATAGCTATTTCTTTTCTGTATGTCTTATAATATTTTTGTTTCTCAATTAATTCTTCCATGACTGACTGTTTCTTTCTTTTTTGTATTTAGGTGATTTTGGGGGGGTGGGTTGTATAACATTCAGATTCCCTTTCATTTTTTTAGTTACTCATTTAGTAGTTACTTTGGGGATTACAGTTAACATCTTAAAATTATAACAATGTAGTTGAATAATACCAACTTTGTTTCAATAGTATACAAACACTCTGCTTCTGTATATCTCTTTGTTCCTCTTTTTTTTTTTTTTTAAAGATTTTATTTATTTATTTGACAGAGAGACACAGCGAGAGAGGGAACACAAGCAGGGGGAGTGGTAGAGGGAGAAGAAGGCTTCCCGCAGAACAGGGGGCCCGATGTGGGGCTTGATCCCAGGACTCTGGGATCATGACCTGAGCCAAAGGCAGACACTTAACGACTGAGCCACCCAGGCGCCCTCTTTTTTTTTTTTTTTTTTTAAGATTTTATTTTTAAGTACTCTCTATACCCAACGTGGGGCTCGAATTTACAACCCCAAGATCAAAAGTCACATGCTCCATCTACTGAGCTAGCCAAATGCCCCAATATTACCTCATTCTTTTAGCATCCTGTGTTGCTATAGAAAGCAGTCCCATTCTGACTGTTAGTCCTTTGAATGGGAACTCTTGCTTCCAGGTCACTTTTAGAATCTTCACTTTATTCTTGTTATTTTGAAATTGTATATATTGTGCTGAGTACTTGATAGGTGTTTTGAGTTCAGAAACTCATGTCCTTCAACTTCCTTGATGATTTTCTTCCATTTTTTTTTTGTTGTTGTACCTTTATGGGAACTTCTGTTTTGATTCTGTTCTTTTTTGTTTTGATTTTTGTTTCACTTTCCAGTTTTCTTCAACTGTGTACTTTATTCATCTTTTTAGTTGTGGTAAAAAAATATATATATATATATGTATATATATACATACATATATATATATATATAACATAAAATTTAACATCTTAACCATTTGTAAGTGTGCAATTTAGTAATGTTAAGTTTATTCAGATTGTTATGCAGCCATTCTCCAGAACTTTTTCCTCTTGCAAAACTGCAACTCTATGACCGCTAACAACTCCCCATTTCCCCCTCTCCTCAGCACCAGGCAACCACCGTTCTACTTTCTGTTTCTATGAATTTGACTACTTGAGATACCTCATATAAGTGGAATCATAGTATTTGTCCTTTGAGACTGCCTTATTTCACTTAGCATAAGGGAGGTTCATCCATGTCATACCATGTGTCAGAATTTCCTTCTTTTTTTTTTTTTAAAGATTTTATTTATTTGAGAGAGAGAGACTGAGAGAGAGAGCACATGAGAGGGGGGGAGGGTCAGAGGGAGAAGCAGACTCCCTGCCGAGCAGGGAGCCTGATGCGGGACTTGATCCAGGGACTCCAGGATCATGACCTGAGCCGAAGGCAGTCGCTTAACCAACTGAGCCACCCAGGCACCCACAATTTCCTTCTTTTTTAAAGCTGAATAATACTCTGTAGTATGGATCTACCACATTTTGTTCATCTGTTCATTTGTTGAACACTTGGGTTGCTTCTGCTTCTTGGCTATTGTGAATATTGTTGCTATGATTATAGGTGTACAAATCTCTCTTCATGATCCTGCTTTCAGTTCTTTTGGATATATATACCAGAAGCAGAATTGCTGGATCATATGGTAATTCTATTTTTAATTCTTTGAGGAACCACCATAACATTTTCCATAGTGGCTGCACCATTTTATGTTCCCAGTCAACAGCGCACAAGAATTTCAATTTCTCTACATCCTCACCAACACTTGTTTTCCGTTTTTTTGTTTTGTTTTGTTTTGTTTTGTTTTGATAGTAACCATCCTAATGGATGTAACGTATCTGCTGTGGTTACAATTCGCATTTCCCTAATGATTAATGATGTTGAGCATCCGAATGGCTTGTTAGCCATTTACATATCATTTTAGGAGAAATGTCTACTCAAGTCTTACTGTTCATTTTGTAGTCAGGTTATATGACTTTTTGTTGTTGAGTTGTAAGAGTTCTTTTTATATTCTAGATATGAACCCCTTATCAGGTGGGATTTTTGCAAATGTTTTCTTCCATTTTGTAGGTTCCCTTTTCACTGTTGTGTCCTTTGATGCACCTAAGTTTTTAATTTTGATATAGCCCAATTTGTCTATTTTTACATCTGTTGCCTGTGCTTTTGGTTTTATATTCAGGAAATCCTTGCCATGTACTTCCTTTTTAAAAAGGAAGCACACGGGGCGCCTGGGTGGCTCAGTCATTAAGCGTGTGCCTTCGGCTCAGGTCATGATCCCAGGGTGCAGGGATCGAGCCCTGCATTGGGCTCCCTGCTCAGCGGGGAGTCTGCTTCTCCCTCTCCTGCTCCCCCTGCTTGTGCTCTCTCTCCCGATGTATCTCACTCTGTCAAATAAGTAAATAAAATCTTTAAAAAAAAAAAAAGCACACAGTAAAGTACACCAATCTTAAGCCTACGGCTTGATGAATTTTTACATAAATAAACTCTTGTAATTATCACCCAGAGTAAGATGGGGAGTGTTTGCAGTGTCCCAGAAAGTCCCTTGGGCCTCCTTCCCTCTCTAGGGTTATCACTCTCCCCTGTCTCCCCTTATGAATTTTGCCTGCTCTGGAACTTCACACAAATGGAATCATATGGTGTATGACTTTGAGCCTGAGTGCTTCTATTTAACTTTACATCTTTGTTAACTCTTATCTTCTAACCCTTCTTTTGAATTTAGTTTGGCTGTTCTATTTTTATTTTTCAAAAGCTCTTCCTTGTTCTCTGAAACTTTTTCATACCACCTTTTTGTTTTGTTTTGTTTTGTTTGATGCGTTCTTTCGTATCTTTAAGAAGTGGTCTAGGGGCACCTGGATAGCTCAGTCAGTTAAGCATCCTACTCTTGATCTCAGCTCAGGTCTTGAGCTCAGGGCCGTGAATTCAAGTCCCACCTTGGGCTCCATGCTGGGCGTGGAGCCTACTTAAAAAAAGAGAAGTGGTCTGTTTTTTAAAGTTTTCACTTGTTACCCATGTTGTCTATTTTCTGCAACTTTTTTTAAAGATTTTTAAGTAATCTCTACACCCAGTGTTGACTTGAACCTACAACCCCGAGATCAAGAGTTGGGTGCTCCATAGACTGAGTCAGTCAGGCACCCCCTCCTGTAATTTTTCTGATCCCCAAATGTTATGTTGGAGATTTTCTATAAATGTCTGGCGAACCTTGAAAAATCACCATTACTAACAACATATGTCAACATCATTCTAGTCATCATTCTTTTTTTTTTTAAAGATTTTATTTATTTATTTGAGACAGAGAGAATGAGAGAGAGCACATGAGATCTAGTC
Source organism: Neomonachus schauinslandi (assembly GCF_002201575.2). Classification (NCBI taxonomy): domain Eukaryota; kingdom Metazoa; phylum Chordata; class Mammalia; order Carnivora; family Phocidae; genus Neomonachus; species Neomonachus schauinslandi. The sequence continues at coordinate 17,188,336 of NC_058418.1, read as the reverse complement.
ATCATTCTTGACATTAATACAGGTAGGAAGTTTAGATAGATCGATGGCTAGAAAAAAATTTTTTTTTCTTTTTTTTTAAAGATTTTACTTACTTAATTGACCCAGAGAGAGAGAGAGTGAGCATAAGCAGGGGAAACTGCAGGCAGAGAGAGACGGAGAAGCAGGCTCCTCGAAGAGTAGGGAGCCCCATGTGGGGCTCAATCCCAGGACCGTGAGATCATGACCTGAGCAGAAGGCAGACACTTAACCAACTGAGCCCCTTAGAAAAAAAAAAATTCTGCCTCCGGCTCAGGTCATGATCCCAGAGTCCTGGGATCAAGTCCCACATTGGGCTCCCAGCTCAGCGGGGAGCCTGCTTCTCCCTCTGACCCTCTCCTCTCATGCTGTTTCTCTCTCTCTCTCTCAAATAAATAAATAAATAAAATCTTAAAAAAAAAAAATTCTAAAGACAGGAAAATTCAGTATATACTAATTAAGAATATTGGAATAAATGTGTGCAAATTCAACATAAGGAAAAGTAAGTGTATGTGAAGCAGTTGCTGGATTTAGGCAGTGGGTTCTTTTACCTAGTTTCTAAACGATCCTTCTGAAGCTAAGAGAATTACATTCATTCCGTTTTTCAGTTTTAGATCATATGTATTTGGCTTTTTACTATAATAAGGAAATTTATGTCCTGCTCTACTCCAAATATTATAGTTTTTTGTTTGTTTGTTTTTTGTTTTTTTATTTCTTCAAGTAATCTCTGCACCCATTGTGGGGCTTGAACTTACAACTCCGAGATCAGGAGTCACATGCTCCCCCAACTGAGCCAGCCACATGCCCCATTTTAGTATTATTTGTACTTCATTGAGGTTTATAAGTCTGTACTCTGTCACCATGATTGTCACAGCTAATAAGCTTTTGTTCTGTGTTTCAGTGGTTTGTGTGTTCACACCATTCTTTTCAGTGAGCTTTTCCATTCCTGAATCTTTTATTTTGATTCTTCTCTGGCAGCTACATTCTATCAAGTGATAGCCTTAAGGAGGGCTTATAGTGGTTATTCTTACTTCAGAATGTCTGCCTTTGTATTGAAGGACAACCCATGTATAAAATCCTGAGGTCCCATTTTCTTTCCTCCCGACGGTGGTAGACCTGCTGCTGTCATGTCCTCACAGTGAGAGCCCCTCTGGCTCTCCTGTCATCTGCCGTGGCCCCGTTTCACAGAGAAGTACATTTTTCTCCCAATCCCTGAGATCCTTTATATTGAGATCTTTAGGCTGTGAGTGAAGTCTGAGGGTGGCCTGATTTCCCCCCGCTTTGTAACCAACGTTTATGCTAGCACCTGTAGATTTTTCTTTATTCCTGAAGTCCAGTCTCTGAACTAGCATGTCTTGCTGCTGCATTGTTCCATAATCCTTTCATCCTGGGACAAGGTGGATTTTCAGACCTGCATTTAGTTTTTCTTTCTTTCTTTCTTTCTTTTGAATTTCTGAATATTTTTTCTGTTGCATGTGTAGCTTTTCTGAGAAGCAGTAACAGTTGTGTTGGTCACCTTTCTTCTCCTGTACTCCCATCTTTCCTCTTTCCCTCTGCGTTCACTGCCATTCTCTTAAGCCTTCCCTTTCTACCTGTAATTACATTTCACCTGTCTTTTCTGTTCCTTGTGGCCTATGCTGTTTTTCATTAGATGCATACTGGGGCTGTTTTGACCTCCACATAGTTTCCTCTTTCTCAGTTTCCTCTTTCTCCTACCCCTCCCTCGCCCTTCTATGCCAGGGCCCTGGGCTCAGGCCTCATGTTCAGTACTCCGCTGTTTGGTATTTTGTTCCATCTGATTCCTTGCCGCTGCTCCTTTGCTACCCTGGTGGCTACCAGTTCTCAGACTGCAGCCTTCTTATGCCCTCTGCAAAGTACATGTGGCATATTCTGGTTGGAAATTATCTCAAATTCACCAGGTCATTTCTCCCAAATCAGCTCTATTTTGGCCTTGTTAGTTCTGTCTTTGGTGCTTTTCTTTCCATTATCCCTCCCTGCATTTTCTTTTCAAAGTGTTTTTCCTGGGGCACCTGGGTGGCTCAGTCATTAAGCGTCTGCCTTCGGCTCAGGTCATGATCCCAGGGTCCTGGGATCGAGGCCCACATTGGGCTCCCTGCTCAGCGGGAAGCCTGCTTCTCCCTCTCCCAGTCCCCCTACTTGTGTTCCCTCTCTCGCTGTCTCTCTCTCTGTCAAATAAATAAAGAAAAAATCTTTAAAAAAAAAAAAGTGGTTTTCCTTTGCTGCTCCAAACCAGTTGTCTAGCTCCTCATGTTGACTTGTTTCACCGTTCTGATATCAGCAGGAGTTCTTGTTGATCATGTTTTCTTGGTGTTATTCTTCATGGCTCTGTACATTGATAAATTTCTGTAAGCACTTAGGATTTGTGTGTGTGTGTGTTTGTGAGAGAGAGAGAATCCTTTTTTGGAGGTAGTGTGTTCTCTTAGTGTGATATTTATTTATGTATGTGTGTAAGTTAAGTAAGCAAGCAAGCTCCACACGCAACTTGGGGCTCGAACTCATGACCCCGAGATCAAGAGTCACATGCCCAACCCACTGCCTGAGCCAGCCAGGAGCCCCATGAAATTTTTTTTTTAAGATTTTATTTATTTATTTTAGAGAGAGAGAGAGAGTGTGAGCAGAGGGAGAAGGAGAGAACCTCAAGCACAGTCCGTGCTGAGCTTGGGGCCTGACACAGGGCTCGATCTCAGGATCCTGAGATCATGACCTGAGCCGAAATCAAGAGTTGGACGCTTAACTGACTGAGTCACCCATGAACCCCCCCATTTTTTTTTTTAAGTAGGCTCAGTGTCCAGCATCGATCCCAACAAGGGCTTGAACTCACGACCCTGAAATCAAGACCTGAGCTGATATCAAGAGTCAGATGCTTGGGGCGCCTGGGTGGCTCAGTTGGTTAAGCAACTGCCTTCAGCTCAGGTCATGATCCTGAGTCCCAGGATCAAGTCCCGCATCGGACTCCCTGCTCAGCAGGGAGTCTGCTTCTCCCTCTGACCCTCCCCCCTCTCATGTGCTCTCTCTCTCAAATAAATAAATAAAATCTTAAAAAAAAAAAAAAAAGAGTCAGATGCTTAACCAGCTGTGTCACCCAGGTGCCCCCAACCCCTTGCCCAGCCCTGTGACATATTTTTAAATGATTTTCAGTGATGGGCACCTAGGTGGCTCAGTCAGTTAAGCAAGCATTTGCCTTCGGCTCAGGTCATGATCCCAGGGTGCTGGGATCGAGCCCCACATCAGGCTCCCTGCTATGTGGGGAGCCTGTTTCTCCCTCTGCCTGCCGCTCCCCCTGCTTGTGCTCTCTCTCTGTCAAATAAATAAATAAAATCTATTAAAAAAACCCTGATTTTCAGTGTCCAGTATCCTAGACAGTTATAATAAAGACTTTAAAGTATATTTCCTATTAAATCTGCTTTTTGTCATCAGCGGTCACTTACTGTGGGGAGGAATGTGGCTGAAAGGTAATGAACACTGGTTTTCCTGTTTCCTAATTTTTTCAGCTTATCGGGTAAAATCACTCCTGGAGCAACACCAGCTACCCTGATATTGCGTCATCGTTCTCCTATTATCTTCTCGTTGCTTAACCTCTTTGTTTTACATTGAGCACTTAAGATATGCCAGGCTCTGTTCTAAGTATCTTAACATGCACTAGTTTATTTAATCCTCCTCACAACAATCTTTTCTTTTTTTTAAGATTTTATTTATTTATTTGAAAGAGCGTGCAAGCACGAGCACAAGTAGGGACAAGGGGCAGAGGGAGAGGGAGAAGCAACTCCCTGCTGAGCGGGGAGCCCGACATAGGGCTTGATCGCAGGACCCTGGGATCCTGACCTGAGCCGAAGGCAGACACCTAACTGACTGAGTCACCCAGGCACCCCTCTTCACAACAATCTTATCATCATGATAAATGCGGTCATTATTACAGAGCAGTGAAGTCCCTTACTCAGGTGGTAGAACTGGGATTTAAACTCAGGTAGTCTTGCTCCAGAGTCTGGGCTCTATCCACTAAGCAAACCTTTAAATAGTGAGTGTATCTCCTAACATTTCCTCTTTGTTAGAATCCTGAATTTGGGGCGCCTGGATGGCTCAGTTGGTTGGGCGGCTGCCTTTGGCTCAGGTCATGATCCTGGAGTCCCGGGATCGAGTCCCGCATTGGGCTACCTGCTCGGCGGGGAGTCTGCTTCTCCCTCTGACCCTCCCCCCTCTCATGTGCTCTCTCTCATTCTCTCTCTCTCAAATAAATAAATAAAAAATAAAATCTTTAACAAAATTAAAAAAAAAAAAGAATCCTGAATATGTTGTGTCTTTCAGGTCTTTCTGTAGAATTTGGAACAATTCTAATTTACACATGTAAGAAGAGTTGCTGGCCTCAAAATCATCAGACTCCCATGGAAGAACTTTGTATCCTACAAGAAGACCCAGATGAATCATTATTTAAGTAGAGCATTTCCCTTTATTTATATAAATTAAAGTAAATTTTAGTGTCCAGATTTGTGTATTTTTACTTCATTTTGAATCACAGATTATCCACTCTTTGTTGTAAGTGTGGTCCTTTCTGCTTTTTGGCACCTGTACTGGGGCTGCGGTGAGATTTAGAAGCTTCTGGCTGTGGACCCGTCTACCCTCCCAAGGCCAGTTGCTTGTCTCCACAGAGGCAGCTCAGAATGTGGCTCCTCTCCAGCCCAGATTGCGGGTGTTCCCTGCACAAGCAACCTAATGGGCTTTGTCGGAGGGAGAGCGGCCGAAGAGCCAAGGGCAGCGGTCAGCCTCTTACCCCACCTCTGCTGCCTCCGTGCTTCACTGCGCTCTGTTGCAGTCCCTGGATGTTGACCGAACCACTTGACCCACCCTGGCTTCTTGAGGCTCCCACCCTGCTATTTAGCTAGGGCCACCTAGCTGTTTAGACCTGCCCTGTGTTCTCCCTACTCATGGTCCCCATCCTCACCCCTTCCCACCTTCTGCCCCTGCAGTATCACAGCAAAGGGGCCCCTTCTCTATTCTGGACATTGTCCCTTCTTCCAGGTGGTCACTTTTCCAATCTCCCCTTTCTCCTTTTGGTTTTTATGTTAACCCCTTCCATTCTGCTACACTTGGACAGCAGTATGAAAACATGCCCACCAACTATACAGACTTGCTTTTTGCCTGCATAGATGAGGAAACTGCTCTAAACAGTTTGATTTGCTACTCTGGCAAATAACACATTAGGGTCCAGATTATCATGAGGAGGGGTTCTCCTGGGCAGTGTGTGACTGGTGGGAACACCACCTGATCCTGCCTCCCAGGGCACCCGAGGGAAAGTGGCTGGCTGTGTACAAACTGAACTTGCTGGTCAGTGAGGCTTTAGGCACGTAGGGGAGGAAGAGTAATTTTCTCTTTACCCTTCTAGGTGCTTAGCTGAGACCCCCCTATAAGAAAAGACATTGACAGGTGAAAAACAGAAGTTTATGTATACCTCCTATATAGATGGGAGATACCCAGACAAACAGAGTAACTCCTTGAAATGTCCCAAGCTACCTCAAATACCACCTTCAGCTGAAGATAAAGACATGTGGGGTGCATGGAACCAGTCACAGGAAGTTACCAGGCAAAGCACAGCAAACAACGGTAAGGTTGTTATATATTGTCAGGGAAATAGGATAATGAGAATATAAGCCCAGTGTGAACCCCTTTAAATGTAAAACTACAGGGGCACCTGGCTGGCTCAGTCAGAAGAGCATGCATACCTCTTGAGTTCTAGCCCCACTTGGGAGTAGAGATTAAAAAAAAGGAAAGACAAAGGCCATCAAGGGCCCCAAGGAGTAGGATTAGGTATGGGTGGGACTTTGAGTTTTCACTTCCTGCACTTGTATCCTATTTGAATTTGTTAAGGTGGGCAAGCATTTTACACTTTATACTCAAACTCACACACACAAATCCAAATCCACAAAGAAAAGCAAAGGCCCTCAGAATTAGGTAACTAAGCCTAGCCCCGTCTAGGGGAAGAGAAGGGAGGCAGGAGAGAAGCCAAGGAAGGTGGCTCCCATTCGCTGAGTGTCCAGAGGGATAAGTAAGATCAGCATCCTGGGAAGGGTCTCCTTTAAATTTAACTGCCAGGATGGGGTTTTTGTAAAAGTCAGCCCTATGTAGGGAAGGAACATCAGCAGCCGGCTGTGCAGGGGTTCCCCACCGCGCCCCTCCCCCCCCCCCCCCCCCCCCTCCCCCCCTCCCCCGGGAGTACTCCGGCACTTCCTGCACTCATGCCTCAGGACAGCAGCCTGAGTATTCCTCAGAGACTAGACCAGCTTGGTGTGTGGTTGGTGAACCAAGCAGCTGATGAGAAAGACCACAGAAGTCAAAAGCATTTTCCTCTGTTTTCTATCTTTACCTTTTTTCTTCTAAAAATTTTTTCTTGGGGCGCCTGGGTGGCTCAGTTGGTTGGGCGACTGCCTTCGGCTCAGGTCATGATCCTGGAGTCCCTGGATCGAGTCCCGCATCGGGCTCCCTGCTCGGCAGGGAGCCTGCTTCTGCCTCTGACCCTCCCCCCTCTCATGTGCTCTCTCTCTCATTCTCTCTGTCTCAAATAAATAAATAAAATCTTTAAAAAAAATTTTTTTTTTCTTACTGAGGGGCACCTGGGTGGCTCAGATGGTTAAGCATCTGCCTTCGGCTCAGGTCATGATCCCAGGGTCCTGGGATTGAGCCCTGCATGGGGCTCCCTGCTCAGCGAGGAGTCTGCTTCTCCCCCTGCTCATGCTCTCTCTCTATCTCTGTGTCTCAAATGAAAAAAAAAAACTTAAAAAAATTTTTTTTCTTACTGAATATATTCGACATATAATATTGTGTAAATTTAAAGTGTGCAATATGTTAACTTCATACATTTACATATTGTAATATGATTGCTGTTGTAGCAATATTTAGTATGTTAAAAAACAAAATTCAACTGATGAGTTTGAAGATCTAACTGGCTTTATTCAATGATTCATGATTCTGACAACATCCCATCTAGCAAGTAGAAAGGAGTTCTGAGGTGTTCAAAATGGGAGGTGTTTATTGGCAGAAGGATGGTGGGACAGGAAGTTAGAAGAGTAGATTATTTCAGGCAAGGTTATCTAACCTTACAAGGGTCTTATCAGGCAGATTAAATCACTAGTGCTGACCAGGAAATTCCACTCCTGAGAAAGGCTGAAACTGCAATTAGGTTAGGTATTAACCTTGGTTTAGCACAAGTGACTCCATTTTTAGCCTTTTGTTTCTTTTTTACAGGCACCTCGATCACATTACATAATTATCTTTCTTTTTAGTATTTGGGATAATTTCTGATTTCAGACTTAGCATTTTCTTTGAGGAGCATGAACATCTGAAAATACAGAAAATCCTAAAAAATAAATAAAAATTATCCACGATTCCATCACACACAGATACACAAAATATTAACTGTGGTTTTCTGCCTGCTTTTTTTTTTTTTAAAGATTTTATTTATTTTTATTGGAGAGAGAGAATGAGAGAGAGGGAGTACATGAGAGGGGGGAGGGTCAGAGGGAGAAGCAGACTCCCCAGTGAGCAGGGAGCCCGATGCGGGACTCGATCCAGGGACTCCAGGATCATGACCTGAGCGGAAGGCAGTCGCTTAACCGACTGAGCCACCCAGGCGCCCTTCTGCCTGCTTTTTAATATATTTTTGTTTTTACAAAATTTAATCTTACAAATAGTTTTGTATCTTTTTTTTTTTTTTTAAAGATTTTCTATTTATTTGACAGAGAGAGAGACAGCGAGAGAGGGAACACAAGCAGGGGAAGTGGGAAAGGGGCTCGATCCCAGGACCCTGAGACCATGACCTGAGCCGAAGGCAGTCGCTTAACCGACTGAGCCACCCAGATGCCCCAATAGTTTTGTATCTTTTATTTAATGTTATATTGTGAGGATTTTTGAATCATATTTCCAAATTACCCTTGTTTAAAAAAAAAAAAAAGAAAACAAGCCCAAAATGGAGTTGTTTAGGCTAAGCCTCACATCACCAAGCAGAGACTTACAGTTAGGGTTCTCCCAGAAATGGAATTTTAAACCAGTCCATCAGGAATTGCCTGATCAGGGGTGCCTGGCTGGCCCAGTCTGATGAGTGTGCAACTCTTGATCTAAGGGTTGTGAGTTTGAGCCCCACAGTGTGTAGAGATTACTTAAATATTTAAAATTTTAAAAAGGTAATCTACCTGATAATCCCCTAAAGGAAAGTAACCTTGCAATAACCAACCCACTTTTGTATAATTTCCTTGCTCCTTTTCTCTTCTAGCCATGAAAGTCTTTCATTTGGTACAGCTCCTCAGAGCTTTTTTATCTCCTAGACTGAATGCTGCCCAATTCAAATCGAGTTTTGCTCAAACAAAAATTTTTAAATATGCCTCAGTTTATCTTTTAACACTCTCTAGAAAAGCTTTGGTTTAGAATCCTTACTTATAGCTATGGGAATGCTTGTTTTCCCATCTCTCGACCACACGGAATGTTGCCCTTTTTTGTTTGCTGGCTTCATAAGTGAAAAAAATTTAAGTACTATTTTACATTTCTTTCTTTAAATTTTATGTTTATTGATCATATTCATTTTCTTTGTGAGTGCCTGTTCACATCCTTGGCCTGTATTTGTTGTTTGGGTGGTATTTGTTTTGTTGTTAATTTGTAAGAGCTCTTTACATACAGGGGCATCTGTTTTCTAACCTGCAAGCCCTGGCTGCGAGTTCAAACCCCAGGCTAAAAGGTGGCCCTTAGGTTTCCTAAAGCCAGACAGCGGTTCTTTGCGCGTGAAAAAGACGACCGGCTGGAGTACGGCAGGAGGTGTGAGAGCTCCTTCGCGCAAAGCCCAGCCTGGACCCAAGCAGCTCACTCCACAGGTCCCGGGCGTCGCCCGCTCGGCGCCAATCGGCGGCCGCAGTGCGCAGGAACGGAAGATGGGCCGCCCTTCCCCCACCTGCTTCCGGCCGCGGCTCAGTTCTCGCGCCTCCGCCTCCGCCGCGGCTCGTGGTCGTCCCGCCATGGCACTGTCGCGGGGACTGCCCCGGGAGCTGGCCGAGGCCGTGGCCGGGGGCCGGGTGCTGGTGGTGGGCGCGGGTGGCATCGGCTGCGAGCTCCTCAAGAACCTTGTGCTCACCGGCTTCTCCCACATCGACCTGGTGAGGGCCAGGCGTGCGCGCGGGCTGAATGGCGGGCCGTATTGCCGGGGCCGGGGGCTCGGGCTCCGGAGGTCGGGACCAGAGTTGAGGTGGCGGGGGTGGCGGCAGCAGGCCTGGAAGTCCGGGGGTCGTGGCTGCCTGCGGAGAGGGCGCTCTTCGGCGGGGCCGGAGCGGGCCTCCCTGCATGCCCGGTCCGCTCGGGACGCCAGAGAGGCCGCGGGCCGGGGTCTTCCGGGCGTCGCGCCGCGCGGCCGCCCCCTGCCTCCCTGGCAGCGCCAATTTGTGGCGGCTCTAGGCTGTGGGAGCGGCCTCGTGTCTTTTCGCTTCAGAGCAGTTCCCCAGCTTTAGTGGGAGGCGGAGGTGATTGTTTGAGTCTCGTGGATGTTGTGACTTCATTTTGGCGGTCTCCCTTAACTCAGAAATACTGGTCCAGAGCAGAGGGTGGCGGTAATAGGAGCCAATACATACTGAGCGCTTGTCCCGAGCCCGGCGCAGTTCTGAGCGGTTAACTTGCATTAACGCATCTAATCTTCGCTACCTCCGTAAGGTTGCAAACGCCATTTTCATCCCCTTTTTTAACAGATGAGAAGAAAAGTGAGATTTAGAGGGGTTTTAGTAACTTACTTGCGTCACGAAGCAAGTGGCAGGACTCTTTTGGGATTCGCGCTCCTCTCTTGTTACAGTCTGCGTGACTGTCATTATCTCCGTAGACACTCGCTTATGTCGTTAAAGATGTTGGTGAAGATTTTAACTTTTGCACTCACGTAGAGTGGCTGTAATTTTAAATTATTTATATTAAACTTTTTAGAGATTGGGGATGTTAGGAATTTGGATGTGAGTTTAAATTGTCTTGAGGTGTGGTGGAAGCACGGAATGGAAAAAGTAGAAGTAGCAGACTGAACTAATAAATGAGTGACTGGAGGGAAAAGAATTTACACATTTTTTCTTTGGCTGTTAAAAGGTTAGTCTTCCCATCCAGTTTTGTACTGCAGATCCAGATACGATTGTGCTTTAGCTGGTAACTACTGCTGCATGTTTAAAGAACCGTTTTGTAATAGACTAGACCGTGGATTGGGCACCTGAAAAATGCTCATTCTTTTTTATTTGATTTAATTTTTGTAATAAATGTGGAAAGTACAAATAGAAAATGATTAGGTGGTTATATAATGATTTTCAGAAATTATAACCCAAACTGTTAAGCTGTTTCACGATTAGAACGTTTGATTACTCTTCATATAAATTTATTGAAATGGAATGAAAGTCTTTAAGTCATTATTATTTTCTTCCCTTATGTTTAAGCAGCAATTAGATAAAACTTAAAACTTAAGTGACACTTTTTTTTTTTTTAAAGATTTTATTTATTTATTTGAGACAGAGAGAATGAGAGAGAGAGAGCACATGAGAGGGGGGAGGGTCAGAGGCAGTAGCAGGCTCCCTGCCGAGCAGGGAGCCCGATGCGGGACTCGATCCAGGGACTCCAGGATCATGACCTGAGCCGAAGGCAGTCGCTTAACCAACTGAGCCACCCAGGCGCCCTAAGTGACACATTTTTAACCTCATGTAGACATTTCCTTTAATAGCCCTTAGGTTAATAATAATTGTAAATGGAGTTGTGTGTAGATGAAGACTTTGAACTAAAGCAGCAAACATTCAGTAACTCTGCCAAGTATCATTTAAGAAAAGAAGTCACAGTTAAATCTAACATACTCGATTTGAAAGAGTAATTAATTAGATTGATAGATAAATGAATTATATATTTATTTTCAACAGACATATAATTTTATGGCATCTAAGGAATTTCCAAACATACTTTCCAGAATGATTAAACAAACAAAAAGATGTGTCCTTTCTAAAATATTTTTGAGAAAGTTATCTCTGAAATTAAATCCCAAGTTCTTTAAAATATGTGTTAAATTATTTTTATCAGTTTAATAATTTTGCTATTACTGGTTGAAAATGAAAAGCATTTTCTCTGCTAATGTAACAAATAGCAAAAGTTTTGGTTTATGGATGCTGAAGATAGTGATCTTGCTCAGACATACCAGAAAATTTGTGATTTATCTGGAGTTTATGCACTTGTAGATTGATCTGGATACTATCGATGTCAGCAACCTCAACAGGCAGTTTTTGTTTCAAAAGAAACATGTTGGAAGATCAAAGGCCCAGGTAACATTTTTCTTATATACTATTTCTATTTATTCGTTAATATTTCTGCACTTTGATGGATCTTCTCTTTCTGTTATCAGATTAATTGGGACTTTTCAGTAGGAGGGAGTATATGGGGGAAGCCACCTCTTTTTACTTGAGAGATTGTGAAGAATAAAGATGTAAAGGACTACACCCTCCTGTTTGGTCTGCTGAGGAAGTAGACGTGCTCTACCCAATCCAGTAAATGGTGTCCCCTTCATATTTAAATTTCTGATTGTTTGCTTAGGATGAGCATTGTTCCAGTGTTCCCCAGAGGTTGACTGCTGTATTTGAGGGCAAGAGAAACTACAGCCTAGGCTCTTGTTGCACTTTTTCTAAAAGGGTGGCCTTCCCTGAGGTTCTAGTCACCTTGACCTTTCGTTAGTTCCTTGAGTGTTCCATCTTGATTCAGGGATTGATTGATTGATTGATTTTAAAGATTTTATTTATTTGACAGAGAGAGAGACAGCGAGAGAGGGAACACAAGCAAGGAGAGTGGGAGAGGGAGAAGCAGGCTTCCCGCTGAGCAGGGAGCCCGATGTGGGGCTCGATCCCAGGACTCTGGGATCATGACCTGAGCTGAAGGCAGACGCTTAACGACTGAGCCACCCAGGCGCCCCTTGATTCAGTGTTTTAAAACATCTTTTCACTTCGCTTTTCTCCCAACCTTTTTGGCAAACTCCCACTGTTTTCTCGTTTTTAGTTTTCAAATTTTGGCTTTATTCTCTAGGGATACACTCTGACTAAACCTCGTAGACTAAGTCAGACCTTCCTCTCCTAACAACTTCTACTTTTTCTTTAAAATTTTGTTACTTATTTAAGTAATCTCTGTACCCAATGCGGGGCTCGAACTCACAACCCTGAGATCAAGAGTAGCCTGTTCTGACTGAGCCAGCCAGGCGCCCTATAGCTTCTACTTTTTCTAGGTATCATTTATCATAGCTTGTAGTTCTGTTTATCAACATTGATCAGTGTCACCTTGGCTCACCAAGTGCTTCATGCAGATCTGGCACATAGAAGATACTCAGTAAATGTTGAATGAATGAACAAATCACACTTAGTTACTGCATTTTATGTTTTTGTTGAAGCTTGCCATTCATGTAGATGTGTATAAGGGAAGGGGCCAGTTCTCCTGTTATTTTATAAATATGTGTATAGCTTAATCTTAATGAAATTTTGTCACATTTTTATATTTCTTTAGTTTTTAATATAAATAGGATATGTAAGTAGGTGAAATGGCAGTGTTGTGTGCCATAAACTTGACATAGAGAGAGAAATGTTGTAGCTATTTAGTAAATTAGTAATTTACTGTTGTTTGTTTTTCCAGGTTGCTAAAGAAAGTGTACTGCAGTTTTACCCAAAAGCTAATATCATAGCCTACCATGACAGCATCATGAAGTATGTTCTAATTATTATGTTGCAAAATTGTGTTTGTTGTCAATTAAACTTCGAAAGCATTAGGTATTTTTAGTAGCCAGATACAGGAGTTTGAAGTCATTCTGGTTTTTAAAAATGATTTTTCTATCCTAACTATAAAGAACAAACTGATGGTTATCAGAGGGGAGGTTGGTGGGGGGTGGGTAAAATATGTGATGGGGATTAAGGAGGGCACTTGTGATGAGTACCAGGTGTTGTATGTAAGTCTTGAATCACTACATAACTAATATTATACTGTATGTTAATTACCTGAAATTTAAATAAAAACTTAGAAAAGAAAAAATGATTTTTCTAGAAAAATTAAAATGTAGTAGCTTGTGCCCAAGTTGAGTTTTATTAACAGTTTATATATATGATTTAAATGAATTAGATAAGAGGAAATAAGAGGTAAGATATTTTAATACTTTAAATAAATAAGTTATTTGGGAACATAAAAGGCCTTATAGTTTTGTTTTTTTGTTTTTTGGGTTTTTTTAAAGATTTATTTATTTGTATGACAGAGAGAGACACAGTGAAAGAGGCAACACAAGCAGGGGGGAGTGGGAGAGGGAGAAGCAGGCTTCCTGCAGAGCAGGGAGCCCGATGCGGGCCCCGATCCCAGGACCCTGGGATCATGACCTGAGCCGAAGGCAGCCGGCTAACCGACTGAGCCACCCAGGTGCCCCTATAGTTTTGTTTTAGATACAGATACACTTAAACTATGAAAAATCCTTGTATGTGATGATTCAGACTTCTAAATATATTGCTCTCATTCTGACTGATTTCAGTTCTGGTCTTTTTCAGTTTAAAAGGTTCCTTCCCAAAATAATTTGTTTATTTGGACTATGACTTTTGTAATATAACGCTAGGAATTGTGACGGGACCATAGTTTTCACCATACATAAATATGCTCTGATCTCAGTAAAGATAGAGTAAATATGTAATTTTGGAAGTGTTGGAACAAAGGAACCCTGGGTCTAAATTATCCTTTATAGTTGTTGCCTAACTTACAAGTAAGTGGTATTAGAAATAATTACTTCTTGTTTGAGGTCTGGAATTAGAGAAAGTCTTACACTTTCTCAGGAAATCTGTATCCAATTTTTTAAATTTCTGGATGTTTGCTCTGCAAACCTTCCTGTAGCTCCATAACCCCCTTACCCTGCGTTGCTTTCCCAGTGCTGCTAAAAGCGGGGACCCTAGAGGCCTGAACCTTGCCTGATCCTGACCATGTGAGGTGAAGCCAGAGGCCAGGCAGATCCTGGGAATGTGTTCTTTATATGTTCCCAGGCTGCCCGGAGAAGGCCTGGTGGGACTGGTGAAGTCATGCCATCTTTCTGCCAGTTTGAGATCGTGCTCTTAGGCCCCAGATTGCTGACCAAAAAGGATGTCAAGTCACAGGGATTAAGGGGAAATCATTTCTTTGAAATCTGCTATGGTGTTTTGAAAAAGTCAAACCTATTATATGATACATACCCCTAATATCAGTTATTTTTGCACTGTTACTTTAGTATGCTTTTTAGGACCCTGTATTCTGCTGTGAAGATCAGGTATAAGGCCAGTTGTTTTGGTGACGTTTTGTTTTGTTTTGTTTTGTAGCCCTGACTATAATGTGGAATTTTTTCGACAATTTATATTGGTTATGAATGCTTTAGATAACAGAGGTGAGATTATTTTAATACATTTAATTCCTAAGTATTTCCCTTCCCCCGTAACAAGGCTGTTTCCACAGCCTTTTAGTGTTTAAAGTATTTCCTTATGAGTTACATCTAGAGAGCAGTAAGGTTAGGTTTAAAATTTGCCAGTTGGTTGTAGTTTTAACTAGAACTGGTTTCAGGCAGGAATTTAGCTATCACATACTCTGCTGTTCTAGCAAAACGTGTGAACATAGAAGTTGTTAAAATCGCTAAAGAGGGTGACTACATATGGTATGTGGGTGTGTGCTTGTTTCAGAGTATCCCATCACTTAAGCACAGTGTGACTTCCTTCATTTACATGGAGATCTAAGAAATATCTGTGCCTGTATCTCACATCTCAAGACCAGTTAAGTCAGACTCTCTGAATGGCGCCTGAGCATATTTTTTCCAAGTTTCCCATGTGATTCTAAAGTGCGATCAGGGCTGTAAAACCACTGTTTCAAGACTGGGGCAAGAGGATGTCAAAGTTAGTATAGATGCCATGGATCTTGAATTATTTTAGGTATAGGTGGGTGCCGTAAGATAACAGGCTGGATTCTATTTAGATGTACATATTTTAGACCATTTAAGCTTTCCACAATAGGGGGTAATGTTTCTTATAATCAAGTGCTGCATAGCCAGTCATTGTTCTACATGTAAAACAACATTTGTGGAGTGGTTTGTAACCATTTTGAGCTTGAAATACCAAAGAAAAAACACAAAGTAGCATGAGGAAAGGTCAGAAAGACTTTTTTTTAAGATTTTATTTGAGAGAGAGTGTGCTCCTGAGTGAAGGGGGAGGAGCTGAGAAAGAGAGAGAGAATCTCAAGCTGACCCTGTGCTGAGCATGGAGCCCGACACAGAGCCTAATCCCGCGACCCTGAGAACCTAAGCCGAAATCAAGAGTTGGGTACTCAACTGGCTGAGCTACCCACGCATCCCTGAATGACTTTTAACTAGACTCCTCTTTATTCCCCTTGCCTTAAACTGCCTTAGTAGTTCCAAGTTGATATTCTCCATTCTCCATTCATTTCCATGTGTTACCTGATAATTTTATTAGAATAATAGTAAGGATTCAGAACATACTGAAACAATGTTTTAGCCAAGATTAATAGAGTAGGCACACAGCAACAGAAGAGAAAGGTGACACTTTAGAATCCAAAAATTATTTATAGGTGTGCTTTTCCTGGAGTAAATTTGTGATATAAATTCCTTACGTTTGGAATTTTGCTAGTGAATGTCTCTTTAAGTGTAACCGTTTTATTACACTGGTCATAGCTATAAGAAAATTACATAACAAATTAAAAAAATAGTTTGGGTAAATGTTATCCTAATTAAAGTAACTAATTTTTCCCCCCATAAACTCCTGCTAACTAGTATTTTTCTTCCAGCTGCCCGCAACCATGTTAATAGGATGTGTCTGGCAGCTGATGTTCCTCTTATTGAGAGTGGAACTGCTGGTTACCTTGGGCAAGTAACTACCATCAAAAAGGTAAAGTAAGTTTTTACTTCCCAAATATTTATTTGGGATCTTAAGGAGGGTTACTTCCCAAATATTTATTTGGGATCTTAAGGAGGGAAGAAGTAAACTTTGGATTTATATGATATGGGCTGGTCACCATCCAAGATGTAGGGATTTTTGTGCTCTGATAAAACTTAGATACTATAAAGGTAATACAAAGAATATAGGCAGAGATTTTTCTAGCTCTGTGCTACTTTGCTTCTGTAGCTTATATATTAGACTGGTAAGCTTAATGACATTGCCTTTTAAAATACTTTGTAGCTATAAAACTACCTGTGATGCCATAGTTGGTGTATGATAAAACTGCCTTCTCCAAAGTTACTTTTTATCTGAAGTCTGGACTTCAAAGATCTGAAGAGTACTTTGAAAATATTTGTTGTATTTGTGAAATATTTCAGACATTTAGAGAAAACTAGAGATTAATAGAGCAAATAAATACCTGTGGACTCATAACCCAGTTTTATAAAATCCAGCATTGTGATCTTTTTTCCTTTAGTTCTTTTAGGAAATTAAACATAGATACATTTGAAGAGTCATTTTGCAGGTTTTGAAACCAAAATTCGAATTACCACTTAAAATTTGCTACTTTTGTCCATTATTTGGCAGTTTACCCATGTTGGAAATTGTGGCTCTGCTTCTTTTGTTTTAGCTGATAAATACTCTTGGAAGCTTAAATATTTAGTATCCTTTTACAAAGATTTGTAAATATCAATGTGTATTAAATTTAGTTAAATCAGTGGAGCCCTTCAGGGTCTGTTTATAGGTCACAGCAGTCGTTCTCTTATCCACTGTGATTTGAGGGATGGCTGCTTGTCATATGGCTGCCCCCAAGAAGGTTTATTGAAAGGACACCAGAAATGGTATTATGGAGAAAATCCTGGATCTGCTGTCATTTATATTAAAACAATATTTGCAGGTTTTGGTTCGTTAACCTGATCCTAAGGTACTAGTATGTATTAATACTGAGGTTGAGAATTGCTGAAATGAGGAATGTTCATTTGATGGTTTTGAAAGATTGTCTGAGGTGCCATAGACTTCTCTCAAGGACTCCTTACATTGCAAATTAAAATGTAACCCTAGCTCAACAAAATGAAAAGTATTTTGTTTGGTAATATCTAGGATTTTTCTGTGTATCTAGGTGGCTCTTGAAATTATTAATTACTTTTAGTTTTCTTAATTTTTAGGAGATTATAAGGTAAGGCTATGAATAATATTTAAATAACTGAGGTCCACACCTTTGAGAGATAATTGGTTAGAGAGCTGTTCGTCTTTCTAGTAGTTTTTCTTTGGTTTAGTGTGATTAAGATAAACTTCTTGTATTTGATACTCAGGTGCAGTGTGGCTTTTTGGTTTTGATTTTGTTTTTGGCTTGTTGTAAGTGTTGTTTACTGGGCCAGAGTCAGAGGAATCCTGGCTTAGACTTAGCTGTGACTGTGATTGATTCAGTTCACTTTTGTTACAGTTCCTTGTTTGTAAAGTAAGGATTTTGGAGTCACTGATATTTTAAAATTTTCTTGACAGTACAAAACCCAGTTAGAATGTAGATGAATGAATATTTATGATGATTACTTTATGATGTTGAGAAACTACCATCATGGGATAAATACTTTTCTCGTATTCTGACTTTGCAGGGTGTAACTGAGTGTTATGAATGTCATCCCAAACCTACCCAGAGAACTTTCCCTGGCTGTACAATTCGTAACACCCCTTCTGAACCTATTCATTGCATCGTTTGGGCAAAGTATTTGTTCAAGTAAGAGTATATATATTTCTGGGTGTATTTTCAGTACTGACGATGGGAAATGGGGTCATTTTTATTTTTATATCTCAGATTGTATTTATGAGGAATATTCTTTTAAATATGGCAAAGAGACGCTCCGTTAACTTTCTTGTTACTTCTTGTGCTGAATTCAGCCAATATTGCATGCGTGTCCGTTATATACCATGGACTATTTAGGAAGCCTGATATTGGAGACAGGCATATAACTAAATGAATACAAGTCTGTGTATTTGGAATTATAAAAACATACTTAGAAGTAATTCATTGGTTAAAAAAGAAATCATGGAAGTTAAAAATACTTTTTAATGATAATGAAAATACTGCATGTGAAACTTGGATGCATTGAATGTGGCAGTTGGAAGAAAAGTTCTAGGCTTACACACATGAAGAGAGATGAACATTAATGAGCTAAGGACCCAACTTAAATTAGAAAAAGGATAAACTCCAAGGAAATTAGTGGGAAGGATGTAATTGAGGTAAGAGGAAAAAAATACTTCATGAGTTAAATCATGAAAAGGAGAGAGAAATAAATGGGGAATGTAATCTTAGCACAGATTTAAATGATAGTAAAGAACAAAAGGATGATAATAAAAAGACCATGCCTGTATACAGAAATTTTTAATGATCTGGATAAAATTTTTTTTTTTTTTTTAGTTTAGAGAGAGAGTGCAGGGGGGGGGGGGGGAGAGAATCTCAGGCAGACTCCCTGCTGAGTGTGGACCCAGGTAAGGGGCTCGATCTCATGATTCATGAAATCACAACCTGAACCAAAACCCACGAGGGGGATCCTTAACTGACTGTGCCACTCAGGTGCTCCTGGATAAATTCATTTTGAAAAAAAACTTAAAAAAAAACAGACTCAAAAAGAAAGAAGAAAGCCTGAACAGTACTATACCTTAGGGGAATTTAATAAGTGGTTTGAATTCTGAATAATGCACCAAACCTATCTGAATTTACTGGTGATTTCCACTGAACTTGCAAGTACTATATCGTTATAATGTTAAGTAAATTGTCCCAGAGACGTTTTTGAATACCTGAATACTTCTCAGTTTGTATTATGGGGCTATCATGTTTTTGATAACAAAACCATTTAAGGCCATTACAGAATAAAAGGAGAATTTCAAGACTTTTTTTTTTTTTTTTTTTTTTTTTATTTGAGAGAGAGCGTGGGGAGGGGCAGAGGGAGAGTGGGAGAGAAGCAGATTCCCCATGGTGCACAGAGTCGGACGGGCTCAGTCTCATGACTCTGAGATTACAACCCTGAGCCGAAATCAAGAGTTGGACGTTTAACTGACTGAACCACCGAGGCACCCCTCATGACAAATATTCTTGTTCTTGTTCTTCTTTTTTTTTTTATATTTTATTTATTTGTGGGGGAGAAAGAGAGAGCACAAGCAGGGATAGTGGCAGGGAGAGGGAGAAGAGCAAGGAGCCAGATGTGGGACTTGATCCCAGGACCCTGGGATCACAACCCAAGCTGAAGGCAGACGCCTAACCGACTACACCACCCAGCCATCCCAAAAATTCTTAATAAAATAAGAACATTTTATCAACCTGGTAAAAGATACCTTGTACAAACTTATAGCAAACATTGGTTTTCTTTATTTTTTGATTAAGGTATAATGTGTATGCACTCAGAAAAGTACACATAAATGGTATAACAATGAAATTTCATAAAAAATATACTTTGTAAGCATTATTTGGCAAACATTTTTTTCTTTTTAACAGATTTTACTTGTTAGAACAGTTTCAAATTTACAGAAATAATGAGAAGATAATACAGAGTTCCCTTTTAACATTGTTAGTATGATACATGCAGCGATTAATGAACCACTATTGATACCATATTTAACTGAAGTCCATAGTTTATTCAGAAAGTCCTTTGTTTTTACCCAGTGTCCCTTTTCTGTTCCATGATACCACATTACCATTAGTTGTCTGTCATGTCTCTTTAGGCCTCCTTTGGCTGTGATAGTTTCTCAGACTTTACTCCTTTTTGATGACCTGATAATTTTGAGAGTGCTGGTCAGGTAGGATGGCCCACTATGGGAAATTTTTTTTGATGTTAACACCGTTATTATGAGCTATTGGGAGGGAAATCACAGAGGTAGATAAATTGCCATTTTCATCACATCGTATGAAGAGTAAATATGTTACTGACATGATTTATAACTGTTAATGTTGGCCTTGATCACTTAACTAAGGTAGTGTTTGTCAGGTTTCTCCATTGTAAAGTTACTCTCCCCATCCCCCCTTCTCTATTGTACCGTACACTTTGGAGGGAAGTCACTGTGTGCAGCCCACACCTAAGGAATGGGAGCTGTGTTCTGTTTCCTTGAGGGCAGAGGTATCTACATAAATTAGAGTTCTGCCTAGAAGGTTTGTCTTTTCTCACCCATCTATTGATTTATTCATCATTTATATCAGTCTGCATTCATATTGAATATATTTTATACTTCGGGTTAAGTCCAGTAGTATATTTTGTTGCTCAGATTGTTCTAGCTTTGGCCACTGGGAGCTCTTTCTGTTAGCTCTGTGCTCTTAGACATACTGCCATCAATGTGAGTGGGGGTGTTTGGGGAGCAGTTCCTTGCTTTCTGGTACTAGATGTTCCAGGCTCATTATGTTATTTCCTGCCGTAGAATCAGACCTTTCTCCAAGTCGCCCTGGTTCCTTTTTTTGAAGAATGGCATTAGAAACCAAGATCTGAATGCTTGGCATGCTATTAGTTGTTGTATCTTTTAGGCCCTTTTAGCCAATGGAGCAAATATATATCTATGCTAATCTGTATATATACACAAATTTATAAACATTTCTGTATATTAAGGTAAATATGAATTCATACTGGTGTCTCCAGCTCTAATCCATTACTACAGGGATCATTCTAGCTTCCTCCCCTTGATTATCTGTACAGTCTCACTCCAGCAGTCAGAAATTTCCACTATTTGCCAACCATATACTTAATACAAGCATTATTTTTAAAATTTTTTAAAAAGTTTTATTTATTTGAGAGAGAGTGTGCACACAAGTGGGGGTGAGGGTCAGAGGGAGAAGCAGACCTCTGCTGAGCCTGACACAGGGCTCGATCCCAGTACCCCGGGATCATGACCTGAGCTGAAGGCAGACACCCAACCAACTGAGCCACCCAGGCGCACCAATACAAGCATTATTTTTAATGATAAAAGTTACAAATCATCCCCTTTGAAATCAGAGTTGACATGAGGATGCCCATTATTGTTGCTTCTACTTGGTGTTGTAATGAAGTTCGTAGCCCATACAATAAGACAAAAAGGAAATACAGGAGAAGAGTTGAGTAAAAAAGAAACAAAACTGTTGTTTGTATACAATATAGTTACCTGCATAAAAAACTCCAAAAATCTATAGACAAATTATTAGAAATAATGACAGTTTAGCAGCATGGCCAACTAAAAGATTACATTTCTATATGCAGTATCACGCAGTTAAAAAATATAAAAATGGATAACTCACTATAAAATTGTATAATTAAATATTAAAGATACCTAAAAATAAAGCATCTAAAAGCATGAAGTCCTCTCAGGTACTTATAAATCTTGATTTATAAGACCCAATATGGAAAATTATAGTAACCATTGGAACATAAAAAGAAGGATAAAATAAGAGGAAAGAATGTATTTGTGGATTGGAAGTCAATATTGTGTGTGTGTCATTTGTCTTCAAGTTGATCTATAGATTCAAATGCAGTTCCAATCAAAATCTCATCAGGGTTTGTACTGGAACTCGTTCAGCTATTATAAAATTTATAGAACAAGGCTTAAACATTCCTGGAAAGGAGTAGGTTGAGGTGACTTGTTCTAATAGATGTCAAGGTTTAATATAAGCTAAAAGTAACTTACAGTGTGTTGCTGGTACAGAGATAGAAACACAGACCATTGGGACAATGCAGAGCTCATGACCAAGGTTGCATACGAGATCCCAGATGAAAGAAGGGATTAAATAAAAGGTAGGACAATTCATTATCAATGTGGAAAAAACTTACGTTCTCTACTTTAAAGAATATATAAAAATTAAGTCCAGATGGATTAAGTATTTAGATGTTAACAGAAAAAAACTTTCCAGGGGCGCCTAGGTGGCTCAGTTGGTTAGGCGCCTGCCTTCAGCTCAGGTCATGATCCCAGGTTCCTGGGATCGAGTCCTGCGTCAGGCTCTCTGCTCGGGTGGGAAGCCTGCTTCTCCCTCTCCCACTCCCCCTGCTTGTGTTCCCTCTCCCGCTGTCTCTCTCTCTGTCAAATAAATAATAAAAAAAAAAATCTTTCTAATATAGGGGAAAATCTTTAGGGAACAATGTCTCAAGACACAAAGTGCTAACTGTAAAGGAAAGGATTGATTCATTGAAATTAATTAAATATCTCTTGTCAAAAGACATGAGAAAATATTTGCAACTAAAAGTCAACTAAAAATTATGATCTTAGAATATATTCCTGTAATCGAGAAATAGGCAACCTGACAAAATAATATGAACAGGCATTTTTTCACTTAGAGAGAAACCCACATAGGCAGTAAGCAAATGAAGATATGTTTAACTTCATGACTAACATGGAAAATTAATAAAATCACAAGATACTATTTTATACTCAGTAGTTTGGTAAAGTGTTAAGTCTGGAGAGGAAGTGAATTGATAGGAACTCTTACATGCCATTGGGGTGAAAATTGATACAGTGACTTTGGGAAACAAGTGGACATTTTCTTGTAGAGTATATCAGGAGTTTTGAGAAACTTTGAGATGATACCTTTTCCTTTTTTTTTTTTTAACTGCAAAGGATTCCTTTGAAAAGATAGCTTTCTTGTAAGTCAAGTACTTGAGGAAAGGTGGAACATTATGTTCCTGTAAGTGTTATTAAATAGTTTTTAGGATAACTGGATTAACAGAGGAGAATTCCTGCTTAATATATTATTTCTGAAGGCCTTTTAGTAGTAAAGAGATACAGTACCATGAAAAAAACATCTTACTCACTGCTTATTCTTACACCTAGATCAGTGCCCAGCATGTAGCAGATGTGTAATAATGTTTTTCTAGTAGCTAGCTGCAGGTGTATTTCACAAGTATCATTCTGGCATTAGAATGGTATCCAAGTAAAATGTAAAAGCTGCTCACCTGTGTCTTGATCAAAGATTTTAACATAGGAATTTGCAGAACCTAGATGATAGGAATGAATATAGGTTTACTAAAATTTAGCCTGCCAATTGTTTATTCCTCATTCCTCCTATAGATTTGGAATATTCTAAGTTAGTTGTTTTGAGGGGAAGTAGGAAAAGTAAATATTTGTTCACAATATTTTGTTGAACATAAATATTTATTACTCTTATTATAGCCAGTTGTTTGGGGAAGAAGATGCTGATCAAGAAGTATCCCCTGACAGAGCTGACCCTGAAGCTTCCTGTGAGTAGATTGGGATATGTTCTCTTATATAATGAGGACTGCCTTTATTTTGCTGTCTTAATATTGATAGCATAAGAGGAGAAAAAAATAATTGCTGTTTTGTGTTAGACAGTATATTATGTGTTTAAGATGGATTATTTCATCTTTAAAACAATGTTTTAAAAAAAGAGTAGTCCCATTTACTGGTGAAGACAAGATGCAGAAATGTCACAAATGTAGTAAATAGAGCAGAGAGTTGTTTCCAGATCTGATTACAGGTCCATATTTTGAACTGTTCTACATGTGGCCTTAAGAAACTGAGGTAGGAAAAGATGCTAATGAGCATATTATTTTTCTTTCTCTTTGAGGCCCGAATGTGTCATGTGCAGATGACTTCCACAAATGACTCTTTTTTTCCCCCAAAGGTAGATGAGAGCTTAGTTCTACATTTATTATAGCTGAGAATAAAATGGTGTTCATTTTATAGGGGAACCAATGGAAGCTGAAGCCAGAGCCAGAGCATCTAACGAAGATGGTGACATTAAACGTATTTCCACTAAGGAATGGGCTAAATCAACTGGATATGATCCGGTTAAACTTTTTACCAAGGTTAGATTTACTTCCTTCATAATTATGGATAGATTTATTATTCTGTTTGTTTTAAAATAGTACATGAAATATATGCTTTTTATGCTTAATGTTGTCTTAATAAGTTGATGGATATATCAGGATAAGCAGGTTTTGGAATTTTAAAGATTATTTATTTGAAAGAGAGTGAGAGAGCGAGCATGAGCAGGGGGAGGGGGAGAAGCAGACTCCCCTGCTGAATAGGGGAGCCTGATGTGGGTGGGGCTCGATCCTAGGACTCTGGGATCATCACCTCAACTGAAGGCAGTCGCTTAACCAACAGCCGTGCAGGCACCCCTAGGTTTTGTAATTTTAGCACTAATGATAAATCAGTATAGCATCTTCATAGAAATTAAAATAGAGAGGCTCACCTATACACTCTTGGTTGGCTTTCCTTCCCTCACTTACCCTGAACTTCTTGATTTTCCTTTTAACTGATCTTTGGTTCCTGCTGTTTTTCATCTTCTCTTATATCCCTTTCCTGCTCAAATCTCTTGGGAATCTGACATGTACTTAATTACTCTTGAATCCCTAATCCTCTCGTTCTTGGTCAGATCCCTCTTCATTAGTATATATTATTTGCCTGCTGAATATTTCTAGAGAAATCCACAAGATTGTTTAATTGGCTCTATCTAATTTATAGGCCAGCTAGGTATTCATGTCTATGTTTAAAAGTCTTTTTACTTCTTTTGCCTTCACTCCCTAGCAGGTTTATCATAATAGATACTTGAAGATTTCTCAGCTTTTCTTGAACTGCCTAATACACTCCTACCAGATGAGCAGATGACCTTAAGGATTTATTAACAGGTTTGAAGCCATTGGACAGATGTCAAGAGAAGGTCGCACTTTGTGCGTGCTTTTTCCCCCCTGCTATTTGAGAGAAATCTCTAAGTAAAGGTTAATTCTTCTACTTTTCCTTTCCCCTTGTACCGTTGTCTTTTTTTTTTTTTTTTTTTTTTTTAAGTAAGCTCCATGCTGAATGGGGGCTTGAACTCAAAACTGAGACTGAGAGTCACATGCTCTACTGACTGAACCAGCCAGGTGCCCCCTGTACCTTTTAAGATTTTTTCTTTATCACTGTATTTTGCTAATTTAATTACAGTATGTTTTGGTGTGGGTCTGCTTTTGTTGATTTTGATGGGAGTTCTCTGTGTCCCCTGGATCTCTGAATATCTGTTTCCTTCCCCAGATAAGGGAAGTTTTCAACTATTACTTTAAATAAATTTTTTGCCCCCCTTTCTCTCCTTCTTCTGGGACTCCTATAATAGGGAATGTTAGTTATGTCTGGTGGAGTCACTGAGTTTCCTAAGTCTATCCTCATTTTGCATAATGCCTTTTTTCTCTTGTTCAGCTTGATTACTTTCCATTACTCTCTTCTAGGTCACTAATTCATTCCTTTGCTTCTTCCATCCTGCTGTTCATTCCATCAAGTGTTTTCATTTTTTTGTGGTTGTTCCTGAAGATTTTCTCTGATCCTTTTTTGTCTTTCTCTCTTTAATGGCTTGCTGATTTTCTTTAGTAACACATTTGGATTTCTTTCTCATTATTCTTTGCATATTTATTAGTGGTTTTGCCATTAGATTTGTATATAATCTCTTCTGCATATAGCAGTCTCTGTTAAGTTGATGGTGGTTTTAAGTTTGAACCCATTTTTTTTTTTTTTAATTATTTAATTGACAGAGATACAGTGTGAGAGGGAACACAAGCAGGGGGAGTGGGAGAGGGAGAAGCAGGCTTCCGGCCGAGCAGGGAGCCCCATGCGGTGCTCGATCCCAGGACCCTGGGATCATGACCTGAGATGAAGGCAGTCGCTTAACCAACTGAGCTACCCAGGCGCCCCTGAACCCATTCTTTATGCCTTTTCTCCACACCTTTTAGATATATGTTGTTATACTTTATATCCTTTTATTTTGTGAGTTCCTTGGCTGACTTTTTACAGAAATATTCATTCTTACTGCTTTTGTGTTTCCTTTCATACTGCCACTTCTGGTCTCCTTTCCACTCAAGGAGTCCCCTTTGATATTTCTTGCAGGGCTGGTTTAATGGTCATGAACTTTTTTTTTTGTTTGGGAAAGTCTTTATCTCCTATTCCGAATAATAGCTTTGCTGGATAAAGTATTCTTGGCCACAGGTTTTTCCCATTCAGCACTTTGAATATATCATGTCACTTCCTTCTGGCTTGAAAAGTTTCTGCTGAAAAATCTGCTAGCCATAAGGGGTTTGTTTCCCTTGTAAGTTACTGTCTTCTTTTGTCTTGTTGCTTTTAAATTTTTTTCTTTATCACCGTATTTTGCCAATTTAATTTTATACCTTAGTTTTCAAACAGTGTTTTTTTCTCTGCCCCGCATCTTGATCTTTCCTGGCTTCTGTCTGCTTTCCAACATGCATAGGTCCTACGCAAATGGCCTACTACTCCCTCCAGTTTGTTTCCTCTCTTTTTCCTCAGTGCAAGAGATATCATAGGTTGATTCTTAAACCTGTTGCATTTATTTCCTTGTTATAGCCTTTTCTTTAGAAAATCAATTTTGGTTATGCTTAAAATGTACTTAATTCCGTTATGGATAGTGACAGTATTTTCCAGACTTGTGTCCGTATACCTATTCCCATTCCAGTTTGAGCAGTGTTGAATGCCAACATAATCTCAAGTACATCTCCAGTCTGTTCAGTAGTAACTAAGCATCTGCTGTGTGCTGGTCACCACTCTGATAGGAGATACAGCAGTGAATAAGATGGAAAATAGGGTCCCAGCTCTTTGTAGGTAACTCATAGTTGAGAGGGAAAGTCAGACATTGAACAAGTAATATCAAAATCAGAGTGTTAGGACATTAAGATCAGATGCATTAGAACCCTTTAAGACTAAGTTGACTTAATATTGTTATTAGACAGTGTTATTAGACCCAGTATGAGGTTTCAAAAGAGGCTTTCCAGAGGAAGTGACATTTCAACCCAAGACTTTAAAGAATTGGGCTGGGGATATGAATGCTACATGTACACAGAAGGTCTCAGGTCGGAAAACTGAAATAATTCTCATTAAAGGGGAGACTGGGAAGAGGAATCGAAACATAAGCTGAGGCTACATCAGGCAAGACTTCCTAGATCATGACAAGGATGCTATACCAAGGCAATGGGAATCCATTAAAAGGTGGTCTATAGGATCAGATATAGAGGGTATGCTGTGCACCATTCTAGGACCTGATATTCCTATTGTAATCAATATGGGACAGTACCTTTTGAAGTTGTACAGTGCTAGAATAATCTGAAGTACAACCTATCTGCATTCCCAGTGGAGGGTGGAGAAAAAGTAGATTTAACAAGACTTAGGATGTTTAGGGCACCTGGGTAGCTCAGTTGATTAAGTGTCCAGCTTTTTTTTTTTTTTTTTTTTTTAAGATTTTATTTATTTGACAGAATAAGCAGGGGTAGCTGCAGGCTGAGGGAGAGGGAGAAGCAGGCTCCTGCTGAGCAAGGAGCCCAACGCAGGGCTCGATGCCAGGATCCTGGGATCACGACCTGGGCCGAAGGCAGCTTCTTAACCAACTGAGCCACCCAGGCACCTCAAGTGTCCAACCCTTGATTTTGGCTCAGGTCATGATCTCAGGGTTGTAAGATTGAGCCCCACGTTGGGCTCCATGCTCAGCGGGGAGTCTGCTTAAGATCCGATCCCCACTCCCCCACCCCTGCTCATGCTATCTCTCTCTGAAATAAGTAAATAAAATCTTTTTGTAAAAAAATAAAAGACTAGGTTGTTCAAAGTGAGGAACAGTGAAGAATCAGGAATGATACCTGGTTTCCTGCTGGGCAGCAGAATGAACAAGGTGCCATTCTCTGAGGTAGGTAAGGTGGGAAGCAGGTGTGTTGTGTAGGGCTTAGAGGATGAGATAAGGTGATAGAATCAATTTGAGATTCCTCTGGAATATTAGAGTAAGGGCAGGTAATTCTAAAGGCAAGCAGAGAGGTTTAGACTGGGATTTGTAGGCCTAAGAGAAAAGAGCATGAAGATGGTTTAGTACCATCTTAGAACTCTGAGGGATTCCCAGTATTTAATAATTGGATAAAGGGTGTGGAGCTTGTGCATGGAAAACCATGCTAATTCCCCATTGCCTGGGAGGCTTTTCAGCCAAGTGCTTAAGGTCCTCTATAAAATGTGTCTAACCAGTTTTGTTACCCAAGTCATACTGAACTTATTTCCTTGCCTATGCACCCATTTCAGATGTTACCATCTCCTTGAACTCTCCTTATTCCTCAGAACAAAATTCCTGCTAGTACTCAAAGCTGTGTGATTCTCACACTAAATTTGTATTCTAACTGTTTGTATATTTGGCTGGTTTTCCAAAGATTTAAGAACGCTTCATAAATACTGATTGGATTGAATATATTTTGATAGAAATAGTTCTGAATTTTTGGGGTGCCTGGGTGGCTCAGTTGGTTAAGAAGCCAACTCTTGATTTCGGCTCAAGTCATGATCTCGGGGTCACAGGATTGAGCCCTGCGTTGGGCACTGGGCTCATGGGTGAATCTGCTTGAGATTCTCTCTCTCCCTCTGCCCTCTTCCCCCATGCTCACTCTCACTCTCTTTCTCTCTAAAATAAATAGGGGGGCCTGGGTGGCTCAGTCATTAAAGCATCTGCCTTCGGCTCAGGTCATGGTCCCGGGGTCCTGGGATCGGGCCCCGCATCGGGCTCCCTGCTCGGCGGGGAGCCTGCTTCTCCCTCTTCCATTCCCCCTGCTTGTGTTCTCTCTAGCTGTGTCTCTATCTGTCAAGTAAATAAATAAAATCTTAAAAAAAAAAATTTTTTTTAATTAAATAAATAAAATCTTTTTTAAAAAGAAATGGTTCTGAATTTTTTTATTAAGCCAATTTTAAGTTCATAGCTGATACATAAATGTATTGACTAAATCAACTGACAGTAGAAAATACAGCTGAGGAAAAAGTAAATATAATAAAATCATCTGAAATTCTACCACAGGATGGTGCCATTCATGTGATAGTCTCTCAGGCTATGTATAATACTGCTTACAACATGATTTTATTTTGTTTTGTTTT
The DNA here is from genome assembly GCF_002201575.2 of Neomonachus schauinslandi. Classification (NCBI taxonomy): domain Eukaryota; kingdom Metazoa; phylum Chordata; class Mammalia; order Carnivora; family Phocidae; genus Neomonachus; species Neomonachus schauinslandi. Next base: position 17,159,525 of record NC_058418.1, on the reverse strand, counting down.
TGAGAGAAAAGAGTGTATGTGAGTGGGAGGAGAAGGAGAGAGAGAATCTTTTTTTTTTTAAGATTTTATTTATTTATTTGAGACAGAGAGAATGAGAGAGAGAGAGCACATGAGAGGGGGGACGGTCAGAGGGAGAAGCAGGCTCCCCGCCGAGCAGGGAGCCCGATGCGGGACTCGATCCAGGGACTCCAGGATCATGACCTGAGCCGAAAGCAGTCGCTTAACCAACTGAGCCACCCAGGCGCCCGAGAGAGAGAATCTTAAGCAGGCTCCATGTCCAGCACAGAGCTTGACTTGGGGCTCGATCTCATGACCCTGAGATCATGACCTGAGCCAGAATCACGAGTTGGACATGACTGAGCCACATGGGCACCCCATAACATTTTTGAAAAAGAAATTGTTTGGGTTTTGGGCTTTTGGGGGGCCAGACCACATTTCAAAGATGTTACAGGTGATTAAATTCTGGTTTTGAGCACTGTACTTTTAAAATGTATGCTTGGGGTGCCTGGGTGGCTCAGTCAGTTAAACATCTGCTTTCGGCTCAGGTCATGATCCCAGGATCCTGGGATCAAGTCCCGCATCGGGCTCCCTGCTCCTTGGGGAGCCTGCTTCTGCCTCTGCCTCTCTCTCTCTCTCTCTCATGAATAAATAAATAAAATATTAAAAAAAAAAAAATCTGCCTTCAGCTCAGGTCATGATCCCAGAGTCCTAGAATCCGAGCCCTGTGTCAGGCTCCCTGCTCTGGGGAGTCTGCTTCTCCCTCTGCCCCTCCTCCCTGCTCATGCTCTCTCTCTCATCTTCTCTGTGTCTCAGATAAATAAATAAAATCTTTAAAAAATAAAATGTTTCTGCTTTATTGCTATTATACCCATGAACTTGGAGATATTGCTAACTGGTATCTCTAGGCTCAGTGATTTAATTCAATTCTTACGGAACTGGTGTATGTTTATTTAACTTCTTGATTGGCATGATTTTGCTTCAGATCGATCTTTGGAACTTTAGGTATGCTTGGGGGAGGTGACTTAGCGGGGCAGGGGCCGTGAGCACTATTCACAGTTCCTTTACTCTTTTTCTCAGCATTTCTGCTTTCACTGTTTCAAATGCAGACGTTCTGTATAAATATTTTTTTTTTTTTAAAGATTTATTTATTTATTTGAGGGAGCGAGAATGAGAGAGAGAAAGAGTACATGAGAGGGGGGAGGGCCAGAGGGAGAAGCAGACTCCCCGCTGAGCAGGGAGCCCGATGCGGGACTCGATCCAGGGACTCCAGGATCATGACCTGAGCCGAAGGCAGCTGCTTAACCAACTGAGCCACCCAGGCGCCCCTCTGTATAAATATTTTTATAAAAGGTTTACGTTTTGTGGGTTTTTCTTTTGGAAATTGTGCATCTGCTGGTATAGGACAGATCTTTAAATCAGAAGATTTTATGGTGTAATATTTATAGTAAATCAATGAAATTTTGTTATATTTTATCAGCATAGGGACTATAGGATTTGTGGGATTTTATCTTTGTTTTTTAATTTTTTTTTAAGCTTTTTAAAGATGATATCCGGTATCTGTTGACAATGGACAAACTGTGGCGGAAAAGGAAACCTCCGGTTCCATTGGACTGGGCTGAAGTACAAAGTCAAGGTAAAGAATACATTTTATGGGGTGCCTGGGTGGCTTTGTTGGAAGAGCATGTGGTTCTTGACCCTCAGGGTCGTGAGTTCAAGCCCAACATTAGGTGTAGGTATTACTTAAATAAATAAACTTAAGTACATTTTAGTCTTTGGGATACCTAAATTGGAAATTCTCTCACTTAAAATCTTTAAATAACCCTGAATTTCATGGTAAGAAATTCAGTTTAGAAACATATGAAGAAGGAAGATGGCTGGAAATCTTGTCACCTAGAGAAATAGCCACTATTAACATTTAGGGAATGAATGTCTTGGTAGTCAACTCTATCTGTGCACAGAAATAAAGGGCAGTTGTTTATGTGCTTTACATAAATGGAATCATACACATTTATATATTGTTACTTGCTTTTTCCAGTCAGTATTATTTAACTAGTCCCTTATTGGTTAACCTTTGTTTCATATTTTCCCTCAAATAGTGTTGTGATAAGAATACATGCACATCTTTGTACCTTTGTGTGATTATCTCTTTAGGATTTAATTTAGGGACATACTTATAATTTTAAATGTGAGAAAAACTATTGTAGTGACTTCTTCCTTATCCTACCGCCCCTTCCACACATTATGTCTATGCCTTAAATAAGTTACATTACGATTAATGTATGCACTGCAGTGATTAGCACATTGAAACTTAAAGGGTCCCAGGAGATTTGGGTGTCAGTTGGGAGCAGTTCTCTACAGTAATGAATATTTGTCTTTACGGACTAAATTTTTTTTTTTTAAGATTTTATTTATTTATTTGACAGAGACACAGCGAGAGAGGGAACACAAGCAGGGGGAGTGGGAGAGGGAGAAGCAGGCTTCCCGCGGAGCAGGGAGCCCAATGCGGGGCTTGATACCAGGACCCTGGTATCATGACCTGAGCCGAAGGCAGACGCTTAACGACTGAGCCACCCAGGCGCCCCTGGACTAAATTTTTTTAAAAATTTTATTTTATTATGTTAATCACCATACATTACATCATTCGTTTTTGCTATAGTGTTCCATGATTCATTGTTTGCATATAACACCCAGTGCTCCATTCAGTACGTGCCTTCTTTAATACCCATCACCAGGCTAACCCATTCCCCCACCCCCTCCCGTCTAGAACCCTCAGTTTGTTTCTCAGAGTCCATAGTCTCTCATGGTTTGTCTCCCTCTCTGACTTCCCCCCCTTCATTTTTCCCTTCCTACTATATTCTCTCTCTCTTTTTTTTTTTTTTTTTTTTTTTAAGATTTTATTTATTTATTTGACAGAGACAGAGATAGTGAGAGCAGGAACACAAGCTGGGGGGAATGGGAGAGGGAGAAGCAGGGAGCCCGATGTGGGACTCGATCCCAGGACCTGGGATCATGACCTGAGCCGAAGGCAGACGCTCAACGACTGAGCCACCCAGGCGCCCTCTCTCTCTTTTTTTTAACGTATATTATTTGTTTCAGAGGTACAGGTCTGTGATTCATTAGTCTTACACAATTCACAGCGCTCCCCATAGCATATACCCTCCCCAGTGTTTATCACCTAGCCACCCCATCCCTCCCACCCCCCACCACTCCAGCAACCCTCAGTTTGTTTCCTGAGATTAAGAATTCCTCATATCAGTAAGATCATATGATACATGTCTTTCTTTGATTAACTTATTTTGCTTAGCATAATACCCTCTAGTTCCATCCACGTCGTTAAAAGATTTTGGTTTTTTGTTGTTGTTGTTGCTGGCTGCATAATATTCCATTGTGTGTGTGTATGTATATATATATATATATTTTCTTTATCCATTCATCTGTTGATGGACATCTTGGCTCTTTCCATAGTTTGGCTATTGTGGACATTGCTGCTATAAACATTGGGGTGCACGTACCCCTTCGGATCACTACATTTGTATCTTTGGGGTAAACAACCAGTAGTGCAATTGCTGGGTTTTACAGACTAAATTTAAGTATGCTTCTGATAGGGCGCCTGGGTGGCTCAGTCATTAAGCGTCTGCCTTCAGCTCAGGTCGTGATCCTAGGGTCCTGGTATCAAGCCCCGCGTTGGGCTCCCTGCTCAGTGGGGAGCCTGCTTCTCCCTCTCCCACTCCCCCCTGCTTGTGTTCCCTCTCTCGCTGTGTCTCTCTCTGTCAAATAAATAAAATCTTCAAAAAAAAAAAAATATGCTTCTGATATCTTCCACTTACTGAGTGCTAACTGTGTGCTGGGCATAATGTTTATCTTATCGACATTGTATCTTTGAATTCTCTAGTGATTTTATGAGGTTCCTATTAGCCATTTTCTTGCACAAATATTTGTAGTATCCTAATAATTATCTTAATGGAATTTGTTTCATTTTGATTTTCTTATTGGTCAAGCATTGAATTTTTAAATAAAATAGAGGGATGATGTTTAATAGTGAAATTTCTAATATTTTTTCCCTTAGGAGAAGAAACTAATGCATCAGATCAACAAAATGAACCGCAGTTAGGTCTGAAAGACCAGCAAGTTCTAGATGTAAAGAGCTATGCATGTCTTTTTTCAAAGAGCATTGAGACTTTGAGAGTTCATTTAGCAGAAAAAGGGGATGGAGCTGAGCTCATATGGGACAAGGTTCGTTTTGAAAATATGTGGCAATTCTATATCACATGCATATTTTTGTTCTTGAACTGTAACCAGAAACTAGTAATTTTTTGGATATCATTTATTCTACCAGAATTTGAGGACATAATGTTGAGTTTGCTTGGATGTTTTCATTTCTAATTACTACATTGAACTATGAATTTTCTCTACGTGAATTCAAGTAATACAGAACTTGATTTCAGATTCTGGTTATGGATTTGTGGTTTATAATTATGTTTTGAGAACATAATTGGACTGGAGAAATAATGTGAATTTATTGAAGTAAAATGTTTCACTGACTTAAAAACTTTCTTGTGTAATACAGATTTGTTAATAGAAGTCATAAAATCCTTTTGGAGACAGCAGCTCATGAGCCTAAATAACCTTGAAAGTAATAAAATTGCCTTTCTATTGAAATAGATAGTGAAAGGTCTGAGACCTCTAAATACAAAAATTAAATGTAATTATTCTTACCAAGTTAAAATAATATTTAATAGTATTTTGTGGTTAGATGTCATATTTTGAAATTTAATGAGTTAATCTGATTTTTAATTGTAATCAGTGTTCTCTACATCTACAAGTGATTTATTAGCTGTGTTAAAGTTTATATGTTTCAGTGATGGTAGAGATTTGCCGTGAGTTGTAAGGGGAAAGGTTTGGTCAGTTTTACTAAGCTGAGATGATAATTTTGTGCAGATTTTGAAACTGTGATTGAATTAGACATCCAAAATGGAGTTAGTAAGTTCATATTTTGGGGATTCTTGTAAACCTTATTCTTTTGGGTTTATGTATAAAGATTAACCTATTTAATAAATACATATTTTCATTGTTGGTGTTCTAATAGTGATTTGGGACGTTTTCATCCATACACAGGGGCTAGATAATGAAACTGAAACTGGGAGTTGTTACCCTCTGATTAAAATCTACACCTAATGGATATGGTGAACCAGTTGTCTAGGGAAGTACCTAATGTACACTGTTGGGTACTATTAAATATTCATACTTGATCCTCATCACAACCTCATAAAATATTTATATAATTTTCCCTACTTAAGGAATTACAGATTTAAGGAATTTCATTTGCCTGAGGTTAACCAGCCAGCCAATAAATAGAGAACGCACATCCTGTCAGTGCTTTCTCTTCTGTACTTTGGTGCTTCTGAATTATAGGCTGGGATAGTATGTTCTCAGTGAAGCAGAAAATCTTGCTGAAATCTAAAGTGACCAAGATACAATCTCAGGAAGAATATAAATTGTCAAGGGAAAACTTTTGTTGTGTTGCCATATGTGAAAAGAAACCGCAAATGCAGGAGACTGGTGTATATGAAGGGAATTTGGAGAAGGAAAACCAAAAGGTGTAGTCCAGATGTTTGAGTCTTTAATGAAGCCCTTTTCTCTAAAAAGCCCTTATTATCTCTTTGCTGTTACCAAACAGCCTTTCATTACAGACTGCCATCAGGCTAGGAGAGGGATAGTGAGTCTACTATCATTTCTGCTAGATTTCACAGTATTTGGTTGGAATTGAATGTGAATGGAATTGGTGTTGTGGTCTATACACTTAGTGTCTGCTGTATTTCTGTAAGCAGGATTGAGGTCCTAGAAGCCTGGTGGGTCTTAGCATTCTTGTCAGGCTACATTCCTGGATCCAAGAATCTGATAATGAGACCCTAGCTTCTTCCTCAAGGCCATCTCTTGTTCTAGTTGACTGTCTACAGTGTTACAAGACGTGTGAAAGTACTGTTTTGAAGGTGATACCAACCAAATTAGTAAGTTTGTGGGAAGACTTAATAAATTGTTTAAAATATTGGCAGGATGACCCATCTGCAATGGATTTTGTCACCTCTGCTGCGAACCTCAGGATGCATATTTTCAGTATGAATATGAAGAGCAGATTTGATATAAAATGTAAGTTATGTTATACTTTAGTTGTATTACCTAAAATTCTGTTACTCTTTTTTCACAGTTAACCATATTCATCTTTGTTTTTCAGCAATGGCAGGGAACATTATTCCTGCTATCGCTACTACTAATGCAGTGATTGCTGGGTTAATAGTATTGGAAGGATTGAAGATTTTATCAGGAAAAATAGACCAGTGTAGAACAGTGAGTATTTCTATTTGCATTCTTTATGTAACCTCTCTCTCTTTTTTTTTAAGTAAGCTCTGTGCTCAATGTGGGGCTTGAACTCTCAACCCTGAGGTCAAGAGTCACATGCTCTGCCAGCTGAGCCAGCTAAGCGCCCCCGTCCAATCTCTTTAATAGTGTAGTCTGTACTTTAGGGGGAAAAAAGTAACTTATAAAAAGCACATTAAACAGATCATTTAAAAAATTAAAACAATAAAATTGATTAAAGCAGTGGAAAAACCATGTTCCACTTACCTTGTGAGTTTATGTGTAAGTAAGCTTCCTGGAAGTTATAGCAAAAAGGAAAACACTTCCTTCTGTTATTTCTGTCTGAAATGGAAGCAGAAGCTAGTTTGCTTCTAATAGTTGCAGTTTTACTGAATTCTTAGAGGGACTAATTGTGTGGTTCCTTTTTTTTTTTTTTTTTAAGATTTTATTTATTTATTTGACAGAGACACAGCGAGAGAGGGAACACAAGCAGGGGGAGTGGGAGAGGGAGAAGCAGACTCTCCGCTGAGCAGGGAGCCCGATGTGGGGCTCCATCCCAGGACTCTGAGATCATGACCTGAGCCGAAGGCAGATGCTTAACGACTGAGACACCCAGGCGCCCCTGTGTGGTTCCTTCTATTACGTTTTTTTCAATTCTAAAAGTTCCCTGTAGTTTTATTAAATTTTGCTTTGTCATTTTATAGTCCTCTCCTTTGTTCATGCTTTTTAGTCTCCTTTTTTGTTTTAAACCTAGTTTATGTTCTTTGATAATGTCAGTGTCTGAACTCTATGGGTGAGTCTACTATCATTTCTGCTAGATTTCACAGTATTTGGTTGGCTTACGATTTTTTTTTTTTTTTTGAATTAGTGTTTGTTAAAATTGTGTTTGATAATTTTTTTTTTTTTTTAAGATGTTGTTTATGGGGCACTTGAGTGGCTCAGTCGGTTAAGCAGCTGCCTTCAGCTCAGGTCATGATCCCAGGGTCCTGGGATTGAGCCCCACATCGGGCTCCCTGCTCAGTAGAGAGTCTGCTTCTCCCTCTCCCTCTGCCTGCCGCTCTGCCTACTTGTGTTCTGTCAAATAAAATATAAATCTTTAAAAAATATATATTTATTCGAGGGAGAGCATGGTGCAGGGGAGAGGGAGAAGCAGACTCCCCACTGAGCAGGGAGCCCAACATGAGGCTTAATCCCAGGATCTCGAGATCATAGGACCTGAGTCAAAGGCAGATGCTCAACCCACTAAGCCACCCAGGCACCCCTGTGTCTGGTAACTCTGAAGGACTTATTGAAGGTGTACTTCTTCAAAGAGGATTTGATCTGGGTGCCTGGCATCTTACCAATTCAGGACTACTTTTAAATTCTTAGCTTTAGTTTTTCAACTCCTATGTCTGACAGTAAATCCGCATGAGCCCTGTCTTACTGTAATGAAATATGAAGGAAGATATGTGCCGTTCCCTCCCCCCCCACTTCCCCTAAGCACCAAGGCCAAGATAATTTTTCTTGCTATTTTTGTGGGAAAGATATTTGTCTTCTTAATTCACCTCCCCTTCTAGGTCCTTGCTCTACGCAAGAGTCTCCTGTTAAAGAGTTCCTATGTTGCGTGAGATTTGGACTAGGTTTATCTTTTAAAACTAACACCACTTGGGTGGCTCATTCGATTTAAGTGTCTGACTCTTGATCTCAGCTCAGGTGTTGATCTCAGGGTCATGAGTTCAAGCCCCACGCTGGGCTTCATGCTGGGTGTGGAGCCTGCTTTAAAAAACAAACTTTTTATTGTTTTCATGAAATTTTGGAGTGAAGGACTGTAGAATTACTGCCAGTCTGTCGTCGAATTTATTAAAATGTCTGCTGTTTCCTGTAATATCCTTCTTGTTTCTTTGCTTACTTAGCTTTGTCCCTCTCTTGGGTTAATGATGTTTATGTCTGGATTTTTTGGTTCACACTTACGAAGTGAATTTTAGGACAGAGTAATAGTGTTAGCCTGTATGTTAATGGTGTTAGCATTTGTTTTCCTGACTGTTGATTTCCCTTAGCACAGTTACCTTCCCAGTGAAGCCTAAGATCGATCAAATCTGTTCTCCCATTGGACCCTGCCTCTGGCCCTGCCAGTACAGTGATTAACTGCTAGCAGTACTATTGTTACAGGAGTCCTCCTCCCAGCACTTACTGCCTCTCACAGGATTGACTTTGTTAAAGTTGGGGAATCCATGGGGTTCCTCTTTAGAATTAAGTCATCTTAGCAGGTGCCACACTTAACATGGTCATCAAGAAATGAGAATTTGTATATCTGCTTCCAGTGTTCATCTGACATTTGTTTGTATTAATCTTACTAGTGTTCACCAAACTCTGTAGAAATACGAGGTTGGGGCCTTTTTAAATTTCAGTGCATTTTTTTTCTAGTGCAATTTTTAAAATTTGCATTGGCTTTTATTTTTTGTTTGGGTACTAGGGAAATGGTAAATAGGTGCTAATATTGCCTGAAGTACATTATTTTTTCTCAAAATTATATAAACGTTAATATCGTAATCATCATAGACAACTTGAAAAGAAAGGCAGCACATTGGTTCCATACATCTGTGAAAGCGTTACCATTAATTGGAGAAATAAGTGTATTGCTGTTGAGAAGTTGGCTTAAAATTGATAAGAACAACCTTAATTGGGAAGACACCCAAAAGCTGTTTTAATGATACCAGGGATGAGTACAGCTAGGCCTTTACTTTTGTAAATTAGTTTGCAGAATAGTTTAGAGTCGTTAGTACAAGATTTCTTTTCAGTAAGCACAGCCTTTCACATGGTAGCTAATTGGAAAAGAAAGTTGAAAAATCAGTCTCTTATTAAAAAGGCCATGATTTTCCTTATGTTTTTTCCCATCTAGAAGGGAATACTTATTTTTTTATTGGCTGTACAGTAAACAAGATGGTAGACTTCAGGTTGTGTGGTATTGTAACTCTGATTTGGGTTTCTGCTTGTATTTTTTCTCCTCCAAAGATTTTTTTGAATAAACAGCCAAACCCAAGAAAGAAGCTTCTTGTGCCTTGTGCACTGGATCGTCCTAACCCTAATTGTTACGTATGTGCCAGCAAGCCAGAGGTGACTGTTCGGCTGAATGTCCACAAAGTGACTGTTCTCACATTACAGGATAAGGTAAGTGCAGGGGCTGGTTCTCTTCCACAAGGTTTGTTCATTTTCCTCTTCTAAAAACAGGAAACCTAGGTTCCCTTCTGCTTGATAGTGTGATAACAAACTAAAAGCCACGTAATTATTCTGAAAGATTCTGACTACTAAGGTGTGTTGCTCTAATATTCTACGTTACTTTACTATCTGGGTTGCTACTGGATTTTTTGGTCTGTGGTTCCAGAGTATGTGCCTCACATCCCAGAAAGGAATAGATGAATTTGGATGGAATATGCACCACAGGTGGTACAGAGATGATACAGTTTCTTGGCAAGCAAGAGACCCTTTGTTCCCAGATAGTGTGTAAATTCTGTGTTTCCTGACAGGCGATATCCCTGATTGTGGTGTGTTAAGTTGGCCTTTTATGAAATGTTGCATTTGGGTATCTGGATTCACCAGTAGTAGAGCTCTGGAGTGAAGGAAGTGGAAGTTTAGGATGTGGTCTAATCCTTAGGTTCCTTCTAAGTTGGCTAGATTAGTTTCTCTATAAATGGCCCAAATGGGTGCCACTTCCCACTTTTGGGATCATTTCAGATTGCTCTCTGATAATCCCCATCATCATGTTTCATATTTATGTGACATGGGGGCGATAGACCCTTGCTGCCTAGACTGCTTGAGAGGGAATAGCCTTTCTCCCAGAACTGATTGCATAGGGCAGATTGATTTGAGCTTATGTTTTGATGGAGAAGCAGCAGGATTTGGTAAACTGGCCAGCAGAGGGTGATTGCCCCCCCCTGCTTTCTTAGGAAATAATTATAGTTGGTATGTAGTCATTCTTGAGCTTAAAAGCAAGCCAGCTATTTGTGGGATAATCAGACCTTTAGAGAATTCCTGTTATTTTTAAGAGCAGCTAGGATTTGACAGATTATCATCACTCCTGATCCATCTTGGAATTTAAAGAGAGTTGGAACTTGGGAAGAGGAAGACTATCCAAGAATCAGTTTTAATGAGAAATTTTCCATCTATAAAACATCTGCAAATAGAGGATTGGCATAGAGACTAAGATGAAATATGCCAAGTGTCTAGCTCAGTACTTCATCTGTAGGGAAGAAAAAATACTAAGCCAGTCAAGAGTTCGCAATCTCCCATTTGGAGGAAGTTTTATCTGAACTTCATCAGTGGTCAACATGGGCATGGAGTAATTGGGTGAATTTCCAGTGCTTTCCTTCATGCCCTGAGGTATCTTGACAAACGACTTTGCCCCTTTCCAATGGAAGGGGAAAGTAAGAGCCTTTATGGAAAAAATGTCTTAAGTTTTTTTATGGTCTTTAGCTATATATACATTAATATTTTGTATCTTTTTTTCTTATAGATAGTGAAAGAAAAATTTGCTATGGTAGCACCAGATGTCCAAATTGAAGATGGGAAAGGAACAATCCTAATATCTTCAGAAGAGGGAGAGACAGAAGGTATCATACATTGCATTTATTCACTCCCCTCATTTGGGTGGAAACTGTATACATGAAAAAGTAACATTAGTTTGTCCATTTACTATACATGTTACTCAGTATCACAGCTGATGGGGCAATATTTGGTCATGGAAGTGCTCTCCCTAGGTGGCACTGCCTTGCTGGGATCACTGCAATTCCAGGTCTGGGGACTCCCGTGTTGTCAGGGTATCTCAGGGACTGTTTCTCAAGAACCCAGTGCATAGTCAGGTTTACAGTGACCATGATGCTCTTGTTCACTAACAAGGAACCACCTTGCCTGTATCATGGATCCTGGGAGCTGAATTAGTAATGAGAAGATTGCTCTGGCTGTTACGGTAGGAAGGGTAATTTAAGGCTATTAGGTGTTTTGTCCAAGAGTAGAGAAAGAAGCCTTGATAGCCCATTATAGAGCAGAAAGTAATGCTGAAAATCAGTGCCCACTTTTGGTTTTCTAGGCTTTCCTTTTCAAAAGTTTAAGCAGGTCAGGGCACTTGGGCGGTACAGTTGGTTAAGCGTCCAACTCTTGGTTTTGGCTCGGGTCATGATCTCGGGGTTGTGGGACTGAGCTCCGTGTTGGTCTGTGCGCTCAGCACAGAGTCTGCTTGGGATTCTCTCTCTCCCTCTCCCTCTGCCCCTCCCACTTGTGCACTCTCTCTCTAAAATAAATAAATCTTTTTTTTAAAAATGCAAGCAAGTCATCCCTTAATGCATTTATTGTAAAAAGTATGATGCATTTGATTCTTTTTTAGCTTTCTTAGAATTAGTTATGGTTATGTCCCCTTCAGACTGCACTAGTCTACGTTCCCATACCTCTTTGGTCACTTTGGCAGCTCATCTCTTTGGGCTACTGTTTTAGTTGATTTCTCCACATCCCCAATTTTGTCAGTGTACCATTACTTTAAAAACCTGGGGGCAGTTTTCCCCAAGTACATGATGTATTTATTCACACATTTGTTCATTGGTCATTTATTCAGGACACTTTGCCATATCCTAATGAGGTTATTCAAATGTCAAGCCTTTACATTAAAACCTAGTGTCAGGATTCTTGACTGCAGATTTTGTCAAGAAAATATTTGAGATACTAGGTCATGAGTAATTCGAGGCCGTGTTTTGGATAGGTAGTAGTCTATTTTAAGAAATCTAGTTGAATATTTAAGCCCCATTTTAGCCAGCTGTCTTCATACACACAGAGAAAGTTTATCCATGACTATATACATTCTCTCCTTGGTTCTGTGGTTCTGGCCAGCTCTTTCAAATGCTAGGACTTTAAAAATGGAAACAGGTCAATAATCTCTGTGGCTTAAGTCTCTGGCCCTTTTCCACAAAATACATGTGCTACTGAGGGGGCTAGCATTTATTCAAATATGTTTAGAGTCCTTCTGTGTTATAGGTATAGTCCTAGGTGTTTATAATTCAAGAATGAATAAGGCAGTGGTCCCTGTCTTGAAGTACTTTAGAGCCTGGAAGGAGAGGAGAAATGATGAACAAGTGGATTTAGTACAATCTAAGAAATAACTATAGGAACAGACGTATAAGGTAAGAATTAGAGCCTTGTAAAGAGAGGAGGGTTACGGGAGAAAGGACTCCTGGGCCAGTTCCTAAGGATGTAAAGGCCCTCTGGGCAGAGAAGGCAGTATCTGCACCTGCACAGAATCAGCAGCCTTTACAAACGTAAACGGCTTTTGGAATGGCCAGTTGTTTGTTTCAGTGGAAAGTGGGGTGCTGCGGCTTAGCGGTGGTGGCACAGCTAGAGGGCTTTCTGTGGCGTACACGTGACATGTGTTTGTCATCCTCTTCCCCAGTGCCCTGCTACCACCAAGGCTTCTAAGCAGGGAAGTAATATATTAACTTCTAGCATTGTCTGCCGGGGGGGATTAGGCATGTGAAAGAGGAAGCGGGGAGCTATTTAGGGAGGAAAAAATGAAGGTAACGAGGGATTTTTACTGAGGCAGTAGCAGATGTCATGGTTGAGATTTGGAGTCAGAGTTCAGGGGCCAGGTGAGGAAAAGTGGCACTGTTGGGCTGATACAGGACTGCCGCCATGACTCTGCCTTTAGAGATGGTGCTAGGTGACGAGAATAGAATGAATGCACAGTAACTATTTTTTCAAACATGTTGGGTCTGAGGAGTTTGTAGTGAGTGGAGAATGTGAGAAAGGACTTGAGGATGGAAGTGTGGGTAGGAATTATTCTCTGAAGGCATTCCAGGTAGATTAAAAAGTTAAAATAAGAAACCTGCAGGGGCATCCCCATGGCTCAGTCAGTAGAGCATGCGGCTCTCGATTTCCAGGTCATGAGTTGGAGCTCCACATTGGGCATAGAGTTTACTTAGAAAAAAAAAAAAAAATCGGGAAGGGAGAGGAGGGGGGATTGGTTAGCCCGGTGATGGGTATTAAGGAGGGCACGTACTGCATGGAGCACTGGGTGTTACACGAAAACAATGAATCTTGGAACACTGTACATCAAAAACCAATGATGTATTGTATGGTGACTAACATAACATAATAAAATTTTTAAAAAATCTATAAAAGAATTAGAAACTGGGGCGCCTGGGTGGCTCAGTCGTTAAGCGTCTGCCTTCGGCTCAGGTCATGATCCCAGGGTCCTGGGATCGAGTCCCACATTGGGCTCCCTGCTCAGCGGGAAGCCTGCTTCTCGCTCTCCCACTCCCCCTGCTTGTGTTCCTGCTCTCGCTATCTCTCTCTCTGTCAAATAAATAAATAAAATCTTAAAAAAAAAAAAAGAATTAGAAACTGTCAGTAGTTTCTGGGTTTCAGGTTCAAGGAGGGAGGATCCTTTCTAAGCATTTTCCTTATAAGCGACAAAAGAAATTATAAACACTAACAAAAAAAAAGATTACTAGATCATATAGAAAAATCACGTAAATTTAATGACAACTAGAATTTAAAATACAGTTTACTTAGTATGTGCCAGGCACTACATAGGTCAACAGGTTCTATACACTCTGTGCCCCTCATGGAGCAAATACTCAATAAAACGCAGTCTGTCGTGAAGAGGGGGTGAAACTGGGAGCAAAGTGAGGAAGCAGTTTTGTAAGTGATACTTGAGTGCTTTTACAGGTCGAGAGAAGAGCATTTGAACGTGCAGGAGAGAAAGGGTAATTAAGGCAGAAAGACTCAGAAATAGGAGGAGGTGGTGACATCAAAAGTTTGATTGGAGGAATTGTTCTTCATTGGAATATTTATAATCCATGTAGCAAAGATTTTTTTTTTTTTTTAAAGATTTATTTATTTATTTATTTGAGAGAGAGAGAATGAGAGAGAGTACATGAGAGGGAGGAGGGTCAGAGGGAGAAGCAGACTCCCTGCCGAGCAGGGAGCCCGATGCGGGACTCGATCCCGGGACTCCAGGATCATGACCTGAGCCGAAGGCAGTCGCTTAACCAACTGAGCCACCCAGGCACCCTCCATGTAGCAAAGATTTATTAAATGCTGTGGGTATTAGGCACTGTGCAGAAATGACACGTAGAAGCTAAAACTAGATTGGAGTGATAGGGGAGGTCCTGTAGGCTCGTCATTTGAGAAATGTTGAAAAATGGAAAATCCATTCAAATCAACAAATTTTCTCATTTTCTGAATCATAGAATTTGCTGAAAAGTAGTTTGTTGGAGTTGTCATGGATAACCTCTTTGCAAGTAGAATATATTTTGAACAACTCTAAAAGTTGTCTTCCAACTCCTCCAGGATTCCAGATTAATTTGGTTTGAATGGGAGAATGTTGTCAGAACTCCACACGGTTTGGTTCTTTTTAAGCAGTTTTAATAGTTGGAGTATTCTTCATTCAGGGCTGAATTTCTAAGTGCCTAATATTTTAGTGCATTAGTTTGGTAGAGTCACCATTCCAAAATACACAGACAGGGTGACTTAAATAACAAATTTATTTTCTCATAATTCTGGAGGCTACAGGTCGTTAAAATCAAAATGTCCACAGGTTTGGTTTCTCTTGAGGGACTTCTTACAAGGATTCTGGTTAGGTTGGATTAGGGTCCACCCTAACAGCCTCATTACAACTTACTCAGCTCTTTAAAAAGCACTATCCAAATACAATCACGTTCTGAGATGCTGGGGTTAGGACTCCCAACATAGGAATTTTAGGGGGCAACAGAATTCAGCTCATAGTAGGGGTTTAATCTTTTTTAAATTAATAGGATTGCTCCAGTGGAATATATAACTGAAGTATCTATTCCTTTCCAATTTCTTAGCTAATAATCACAAAAAGCTGTCAGAATTTGGAATTAGAAATGGCAGCCGGCTTCAAGCAGATGACTTCCTTCAGGACTACACTTTATTGATCAACATCCTTCATAGGTAGGAACTATTAATATTTTAAGTGTAAGAAATTATTTGAATATAAAAACTTTAAAGTGAAGAAAAAATGTTTTCTTACCCTTAAGCCCTCCTGTTCGTTTGAAACCATGCAGTATATTTGCTTGAGTTGGCTACTAAGTTCCCTGAGGCTTGACCTACAGAAGAATTTGGGAATTCAAAAACAAAAGGGATAGGCAAAAAATATTTAAGGGTAAGTCATCATAGTGTCTAATCAGAAAGATCTAGAAAAGGTAGAAATCCAGACATTTGAATCAGAAGTGAATTCATTTTGATAATTGAACTAAAATAAAAACTTCTATTATTTTAAAGATTCATTAGAAGAAAAGAAATCTTCCTCCCATTAGACAGATATTTCATTTGTGGTGTATAACAATAACAAGACATTTAAAAATTATCCTATAGAGAATTTTGAATCAAGTATTTTTTTCTTTTCGATTTAATGTCCTGCTATTTTTATAAAAAGCATTCATGTGCTTGCATTACAGAATATTTGCGTATATGTAACAATTAGAATGAGATGGTCCTCCACTTTGGTATGGTTAGCTGTTGAATAAGGTGCATTTTTGTGCATGCTCCCATTGATAGACCCAAACTACACAGTGACTTAGACTTTTGGGCACCATCTAACAAACGTGAACGGGGTTGCCATCTGCATCCAGTTGTTTTGCCAATATTGCCATCTCTCTATGAACTTCAAGCTTGTGTAGTTGTTTGGAGAATATCACATTTTATGTACTTGTTTGGTTTATAAAAAGCGTAAAATGACAGGAAAAACTGAATGTGAGTTAGTAGTAATAAGTACAACTTTCACAAAGTTAGACAGTTGAGTCAAAGATAGATATTGCTAGGGAGTGATCTCTAGCCTCAGACACCATTGGATGCCAGTGGTGTGCTTGTGTTCAATTATACAAGAAAAAACAACGGAAGGACATGTACAATAAAATGGATATATATCAGATGGTGTCTAAAGAGGAGGCATAATTAGGGTTTTTTTTATCATATTTTTTAGCTCTCTGGGAACAGAACCCCCCCTTATAACATGTAAGTCTTTTGCTTGACTTTCATGCATTAAACTTTCATACATGTTTTTGGGAACTCATTACCAAAGCAGGGTGCTGCTGGTCAAGATGGGAAACCCAGAGCCCATGTAACCCCCCTATTCCTAGAACACCAAATGGCTCTGGTCAAGAGCAGAGTAGAGTGTGTAAATCTTTAAACATGGTAGCTGAAGAAATAATGCCTAAGAGCTAGTTTGGGCCACAGAGTTTTGAACTCCATTTTCTGCTCTAGCAGTAAAAGTTGTGTTAATATTTTTTAAAGACCTTTTCCTTGATTTGAAGGGGCATTGGTATTGACCATTTGAATTATCCCAAAAATTTGTTATGTGCAGTCTTATTTTTGGTTTTATTAGCTCTTTGAAAATCAGGATCTATTTGGTGTGTACATCGTACTTGCACTTAGAGCTTTGAGGAGCAGTGTCTCTGTTGTTCCTTTGCTTTTGTCAGTAGTTGTGGTGGCCCAGTTTTACAGTGTGTTGTTCTTTTACAGTGAGGACCTAGGGAAGGATGTTGAATTTGAAGTTGTTGGTGATGCCCCAGAAAAAGTGGGGCCCAAACAAGCCGAAGATGCTGCCAAAAGCATAACCAATGGCAGTGACGATGGAGCTCAGCCTTCCACATCCACTGGTGAGTCATGGCCCCAGCCAGCCAGCACTTTAATTATCCACCAAGCAGGCCATTATATAGAAACGAACTGTGATTATTTTATGAATTTGACCATAAAACAGAAATCCATAGGACTATTAGAGGTGTGTATTGATTTGGCGTTGATTGTTTTAATGGAGCTCTGAATATATGAACCAGTGAAGACATTAAAGACTAGGGGAAATTCTTACGGAAAATAGGAACTGTTCTTTTTTGTTAGTGGGTTTTTACAACTGGAAATGTCCGTGAATTTACAAGTGCATGAAGATACTTCATCCTTTGTAGTAGTAGTTTTGGATTTTGGGTACCTGTTTTATTTAGGGGAAACAAATCAGTGCATCTGACTATTTTGAGTGAACAGATGCTGTGAGTATAGGATTTTTAGCATTTCACAGTCTCTCAGAACCATTATGACTTTGGTAAAGTGCATCAGAGGCTCTGTTTCCCTGGGTTTTCAGTACTAGTGCTTGGTGCTTTACTGTGTGCTCAGATTTGGATGTTTCCTACCTACCCACATCCCACAACAGCCCCCCTCCCTTCATTCTTTACTCAGGAAACTAAAAGTTACCAACTTTTTTTACTTCTTTGTTTCCATTTCTTTAACCCTGTGTCTTTGGTGTTCTTTGGAATATGGTTGTTCTTGGTTCTTACGTTCTCTGAGAATTTTAAAGATGGACTTTGAGACTAGCTAGAGTGTGGTCCACCTATGAGCCATGGGGTCATGGCCTTTTTCCCCTCTCCAAAAATAGAAAAGTCTATCATTTTCCTGTGAGGAAGGGACTGTGGTAGTTTTTCAGAAACCATAATTTGAAATGTGAATTGATTGATCCCTTACTGTGGGTCGGTTTGGGAGGCAATAGCAACGAGTAAGATGGGTAGGTACTCTGCCTTTGCTTTGGCGCGGGGGTGGAGGGTGGGTTGGGGGTGGTACACGAAACCAGCTGTGGTGTAAGGTTATGAGCATGCACGGTAGAGCCAACTGCGTGGATTTGAATCCTGGCCTCATCCTCTGCTATTGTGTGACCTTGGGCAAGTCAATCTCTGTACGTCAGTTTCCTTTTCTGGAAAACGGATAATAATGTTATCTTCTTTATAGGGTTGTTGTGATGATTAAATGAGTTGTTATATGCAAAGTGCTCAGAACAGTTCCTGGCACATTGTAAGTGCTATATATATGTTGTTGTTGTTGTTGTTTTATTACTATTACTACCACTACCAGTATTAGGATATGCACCCTCCCCTTTTCTGTTGGAGAAATAGAAACAAGGAGCTATAATAACTTGAGTTCTATAATGCTTGTTACAATTTTTTGTTAAGATTAGAAAACAAATTGGTGCTTGTTACAGAAAACATTAAAACAGTACAGAAATGTGTCATGTATAAAGTGAAGGTTCCCTAACGGTAGCCTACCATTCTTAAGTTTGGTGTATATTAGAAATGCCAGCTTTTCACTTTCATAAAATATTAGTAAATCACTCATAACTCCCACACTTGTAACCATTTTTTCCTTTTTTTCTGAAATAAGCACAAGAGCAAGATGATGTGCTCATAGTTGATTCAGATGAAGAAGGTCCTTCAAATAATGCTGACATCAGTGAAGAAGAGAGAAGTCGCAAGAGGAAATTAGATGAGAAAGAGAATGTCAGTGCAAAGAGGTCCCGCACAGAACAGACAGAAGAGCTTGATGATGTTATAGCATTAGATTGAACAGAAATGCTTCTAAACAGAACCCTCTTACTGGGCAGAACCAGGTTATTTGTTATGTTCTTTGTTCCAAAGGGAAAAAATTGACACCAGTGACTTGAAGATGATTCTGCTCCCTTTGAAAGCAAGCATTCATTTTGCTAGAACAATTAGAAACACTGCAGTATGCTGTATTGAAAGTAGGAATATAGTTTTAAAGCCCTTTGAACAAAGTGTGTGCATAACCAGTCATGAGATGAAACAACACGATGCATGTTGCCTTTTTAATGTAAATACCCTTAGGTATCATTTAACAGTTTTAAAATATTGTCGTTTAGTAAAGTTGATACCTGGTTATAAATATTATGCCTTTATTTTTGGTTAGAAGAAGAATTATTTTTAGCCTAGATCTAACCATTTTCATACTCTTAACTGACTGAAACAGATTCAAAGAAGTATCAAGTGCTATGCATTGAAATGTGTTTTTAAATGTTAACTGGCACTATGTATATTAATGTAAAACAATGTTAATTTACTCAAGTTTTCAGCTTGTACTGCCTGGTATGTCTGTGTAAGAAGCCAGTTTTTGTGTATTGTTACAGTTTCAGGTTATTTATATTTGATGTTTTGTAGAACTCAAATACGACTATACTGTACTTATGGACCAAATAAATGGCATCTGCATACTTGTTACACATGCCTGCATAGTTCACGTCTCTGCTGCCTTACTGGGTTTATGTATTACTGCAGGCATGAGAAATTCTTTCCTTCTAAAGAGTTAACTCATAATGAATGTGAAGGTTAAATGATCTCCACTGTTTGCCATAGATAAGTACTTTCTAAAATAAAGCTTTTATGGCAGTGTTACTTTTTAAGTTTGGATTGTAAACAACTGGCCTTCTGTTGAGAACATTAAGTGATCTTTGCCCAGCCCCAGGAACTTAGAACCTTGGATTTGAGATTCCAGAGCAGGGGAGAGTCTTCCTTATTCTGCAGTCTTCTCTGGGTTGCCCCTCCCCACCCCCCACCCCCGATTCATCAGAGTCCCTTCTTGAGTATACCATTTAAGGTCCAACTCCAGCCTACAGAAGTGGCCAGACCAGCCCTGGATGGATCAGCACCCATGTCTCCGCCTTGGACCTCAGAGGGCCTTGGCCCTTAGGGTACTCTCCTCACACAGATGTGCCTTGAGTTTTCAGATAACAGAAACCCCTGAAGCTGTTCCCCCCCCACCCACCCCATTTGATACCTCAGCCTTTGGTGGTTTTGTGGCTACAGTCAATTAAATTTCAAATTGTTAACTCATTAAATTTTGTTCCACTTTGTATAATTCTTACTCTGCCTTCTAGCTTATTAACTCTTGCTCCTTGTTTTGTATCATTTGTAAATTCAGCATGTAATCAAAGCCTTCAGAAAAATGTTGAACAAGACTCAGCCCTCAGGAGCATGCCGCTTGATGCCTGCAGGATGGACTGACTTCCAGCCTTCAATACAGCATTGGGCAAACTGAAGCCCCACCTACAACTATATGAGCCCGTGAGGTTCACTTTGCCTTTAGATTTTTAGATGTTCCATTTTCCTCCAGAAAAAAAAATCTCAAAATTACAGAACTATGTAACAGACAATGGTGAAATATTCTGGAATTCCACCTCTCAGAAATGTTTCAGTTAACTGGTTGGTCACTGGTGATCATGTTTCAATTTTGAAATGCCATTCCTAAAACCTAACCCTGCCCTTGTAGACTCAATTGTCAAAATGGTTTCCAGCATTTTGTATATTTTATTTTTTTCCCATTTGTACATAAATAGCAGTAAGAGCCAGTTTGATCTGCAGAGATAGGTTTCTGTTTTGGCAGACCAGTGGTTTTTATCTCTGCAACAACTCTATTACTACCTTTTCCAGCAGGTTCTGTCCATTTTCAACCTGTTTTTATAAAATCAGGGTTTATCAGCAAGGCAGATCCGATACATGGGTCTTGCCCATGTAGACTAGGCAGATCCAAGCTGCCTGCACGCCCCTGGAGCATGGACACGCTTTAGATGTGGCCTGATATTTGTGGTTTTCCCGTGCGAGTTGTCTTCTCAGTTGGGGAGCCAGACGCAGAGCTCGTCAGGGGCCTTTCCCCAGTAGCTCTACCCTGAAATACAGTCTGACAAACCATCTTCCAGCCTTAATGGGAACAGTCTGCTGACCCAAGCTTACCTATCTAGTCTGTTGTCCCAAAGATGAGTCTGTATACTTGGCATGTACGAGAGGATTCAGTGTTTTAATATGGAGCCTGACCACATAAGTAAGCAATCAGGCAGACATCAGTGTAATCAGTCAGCCAAAACCTTCAGTAACAGGCTGTTGAGGAACAGAATCTTTACAGTGTTCAAATGTTGCTGTACAGATAACTCACCAAGGAAAAAACAGCCACCTTGGAAAATGGACTGATCTGTCCCCGCTGTAATCACATACTCAAACCTGGTATCAGGGACACCTTAACGTGTGCTTCCCAGTGAGATGATATGAAGACTACAACAGCACTGAGAAAAAAACCTGTTCACCTGAACCTAATGCAGCAGCTAGACCCAACTTCCAGCTGACAGGAAAGAGGGTGTAGAGGAACGAGCTAAACAACATTAGGAGGAAACAAGTACAGAATGTGGGACGTTCTTGAACTCAAGTGCAAAATACATGACTAGCAATTCTTGCGATAATTGGAAATTTGGAAATGGGATAAAGTGATAATGGAAGTATTTCTTAGGTATGATAATGTCCTGTACTTAATGTAGGCCAGTGTCTTTATTCTTCGAATATTAGGGATGAAGCTTCATAACAATTTTTAAATGGCTCAGCAAAATACACAATACAGGAAGAAAAAGATAACATTTATTAAATCTAGGTGGAGCCTATATACGTTGTTCATTGTACTATCCAACTTTTCTCTGAAAACTTTCGTAATAAAAGTGGAGAGAGAGAGATATATATATAGTCTGTATTTTCCTTCTGTGCCTATGTGACTTTCAAGTTTTGTAATGAATACTTATGATTTTAATCAGAAAGGCAATAAAGATTAAAAATATAAGTTGGCATGGAAAAGTGTTGCAGTGATTCCTGGGTCCAACATTGATGAAGTCCGCTTTGTTCATCCTTGTTGCTAGGCTGTGACTTAGGAAGAATTCTTTCATTTGAGCCTCCAGAGAACTAAGAAGAGAGCCAAGTTGCTCCCGGTAGATTAATGGTTCACTTAGAAGTTCCAGAAAACATTTGGTTCATAATAGATGTTCCTCTTCCTGGAAATTGCCCATGGGTGGCCAAGGAACATTGGCAAATTTAAGCTTCCTACTAGCCCTTTGTAATGTACAGAAAATAGAAACTTACAAAGTAAGTAAAAGAAAACCCAAAGAAGTTAGGGAAGAAAAAATGATATGTTTCTAGTCACTGTGACTTGGGGAGGGGGTAAAGGCCTCCTGGAATCTCCATTTGACCATTTGTGGGAGGATATATTTAGAGAAGTATTTTTATAGACCCTTTCATACTGGGAATACATTATTTGCATTCTGCACACAGGGAACTTTTCCCCCCTGCATCTAATTTAAAATAAATTCCAGCCAAAAGTTTATTTGAGAAATTTTTGAACTGTTCTCAATAAAAAGATCATCTGAGTTGAACCTCAGGACTATGATGATGCTCTGAAGTTTGACTATATCCCGAAGATAACGTTTTCCTGGTAAAATAACAATTTGAGGGTTTTGTTAAATGTCTCTCAGCTTTAAAAAATTTTAAATCTTAGCAACAAGTGATGACTTACATAGGGAAAGACTCAGAAAATTTTTACTAGAATGTACAAATACTCCAAGTAGATCCTCAGGCTTTTACTTTAGAAATCCACTGGAGCGCCTGGGTGGCTCAGATGGAGGAAGACTGGAGGGATGGCTCCCCGAGGAAATCCAGAGAAAGGAGAAAGTGCTGAGCAGGACAAAACAAGAAATGTTCTCGATGACAGTTTTGTCTTTGCCCCTTCACTTAAAAATCTCTCACCTAGGGTGCCTGGGTGGCTCAGATGGTTAAGTGTCTGCCTTCAGCTCAGGTCATGATCCAGGGTCCTGGGATCAAGTCCCAAGTCATGCTCTCTGCTCAGCAGGGAGTCTGCTTCTCCCTCTGCCCCTCCCCCTGCTTGTGCTCTCTCTGTCTCTCTCAAATGAATAAAATCTTAAAAAAAAAAAAAACTCCAGTCAATCTCAGAAAAATTAGGCATTGTGCACACTGCCATTCGCTCATTCTGTAAACGTGTGTTGCATCCCTACTCTGCACCATGCTACTACACTTCTTAGAAAACCATGCCAACCTTGCCAGCCTGGGTAGAAACCTTTGAAAGCAGTAAGACACTAAGGTCTGGTGTTCACAGAAACTTCTTACCAATGGCAGCAAGAGGTGGTGGGATGGGGATCCTGTGTGTCTCCCAGCTTCCCAGTTAGTCCCAGCGTCAGCTTCCAGCAGCACTAAAAGTCATGAACGCCAACCTCCTGCTCAAAAATGTAGTAACAAAGTTGTAGAAATGAGGATTCCCAAATGTCCCACCCCATGGAACTGCAGGTCGCTGGGGTGATCACCACATACAAAGTTTGTGTATAAATTCCCTTTCCTGGATGCAGGATAAGGTTTCAGGGCAAGGAAGTGAAGGTCCTTCTGAGGTGGCCATTCCCACCCTTAGGAAGGAAGCAAGCTGAAATTATCTGATCCTAACCCTAATTCTTAGATTCGGGGAACCATGCCTGTCCATGGCTTTAGATGTCAATGCTTTGACCCTTCTCGTCCCCCGAAGAGGCCAAAGGGGATACCAGGACCAGGGGAAATTGGCAGACTCAATCTGGTTGAGAGAGCTGGGCCTCAAAGGAGAGGATGGAAATTGCTGCAGGCTGAGGGAGAGAAAGAAGAGTGGGTCCCAGAAACCCCCATATGGTGTTTGGCTGTGTGCCATCCCTCTTCCCTAGGAACCTAAGGTAAACAGCCACACTTGATTGGCATGAGTGTGTCCCAAGACTGGGAAAACCCCTGACTCGTGTCCGTAATTGGGGTCCAGACAATACAAACACTACAGACAGATAAGGGGGTCTGATGGAAGCCAGATTACAAGGAGAGACAGGAGGGGGAATCTTTAAACCACCATTAGTGTAGACAGTCTGGGTAGGATTGGCCTCTGGAGAACTACAAGGAAAAGACTATGGTTTAGGACTTAGTGTGAGACTAGCCTGAACATGTCCTGTTCCAGCCTCCTGAGTGTGTCCCCATCCCCAGACAATGGGAAGATTCTGGTTGAGAGGATGATAGGACAGAGGCCCCACAATTCCATTGTGAAACTTTAACAGCATAACCCAGGTAGTTAGAACCAGCTCATACTAGCTTCTGAGAGCTGATTATATCCATTTCTTCCCCACTCTCTGCAGTAATACCATGTTGGTGGTTTGAAATTCACCACAATGGTATTGGTAAATGCTATAAACCAGGGCTCCTGATTAGTACAATTCTCCCCCAAGAGCACTGCTTGCTAATCAACTATCAGCACACCACTGGACCGAGGAAGAAAAAGGCCAAAGAGAGTGGTGAACACGGAGAACATCCCTCCATCAGTGGAGGAGGGAAAAGGCATCAGCAGAGGCTGGGGAGTGAGAAAGCAAGCCTTCTGGGTCATTTCTGTTGGTGGGTCTTTGTTATTAATTACTTAATTACCATTAGGGTAAGCAATGTGTTTTAGCTGACCCTATATATTGTTACTTAGCAACTCCAATAGACTGTTAAAATCTTGTTAAAAGTTCTAGTTGGGCAGGTGGGGATGAAACAGTTATTTAAGAACTACTTTGAGGGCAGAGAGGCCTTTTCAGGAGGCTAGACATCCTAGGACTGTATAGATTACATAAATAACACGATAAACACTTTTATGCTTGCATCGTTATCTGCAGTTTGGATTACTTCTCTAGAACAGATTCTTGAAGCATTACTGTGTAGAAGAGTGTTTTTGTTTATGACACTGTTAATACCACCAAATTGCTCTTCCTGACAGAATGTACCAACTTACACTCATACCAGCAAAATATGTGCCCGTTTCACCACAGTCTTGCCAATGTTTCCATTTTTAAATATTAGATAATGTGGCCAGTGAAAGGTGGTATTTCATTGCCTTCTTTAATTTGCTCCTTTTTTCTCAGAGTGGAGCTCATTTCTCGTGGGATGGCTCCTCTGGGTATTTGCTCCCCCAAACGTATGCATCCACCTGTGCCTGCCCCCCGCACCCTGAGCTTGGTTGGTTGGCTGGCTGGGTGGGTGGGTTGGAATTCCTCAAGATCCGAGGGGCGCTGTGAAGGAGTTGCCGGGTGAGACACTGCTCAAACGCCCACTGAGGAGAATGGGCCACACTGCAGGCTTCTCAGCAATGTTGAGGCCAGAGGTCCTCTGTGGTCAAGCTGCGCCAACACAATCCCCCATTCAGGATCCCCGCCCCCGGCCACACCGTGGGCATCTTCCTGAAATTCTCTGAGCAGAAGGGGGTGCCTCCAAAGAGACAAAACCCTTCCACTCAAGTCGTTTTCCTGAATCCACCAGGTCATGGCAGATAACGGTTTGCTTTTCCCTACAAGCTGTTTGAAATACACACGGACTTTGTAGCTTGTATTTTGGGGGACAAAGCCCTAGTTACCTGTCGTTCACCGCCCCTCCCTCCCAGTGTGGTTCCCAAGGCCCCACCGTGTCCCAGTACCTGTGGCAGCCCAAGTGCTTTCAGGAGCCTCCTTGGTGCCTCACCCGAACCCCTGAAGGCAGGTGCTGGAAAAAGGGGGTGTCCTCGCAGCTCTTCGTGACTGCCTGTCTGGGTGGCCACATCTGGGGCTCACCGGTCCACCGGCTTAGCCTGAGGCCTGCTTCCGGCCTGGCCTGGCCTTGGGGGCCTGCGCACAGCGACCAGGCGGGAGGACCAGTCCCCAACCAACCCCGGCTTCCAGCATTCGGCGCCTTCCCCACCAGGCAGTCCACCCCCCGCCCCGCGGCCCCGATGCGCAGCCTCATGGCTCCGGGGCGGGCTGGGGGGGTCGGGGGGTCACTCGAAGTCCTGGGGGGCCCATCTGCACGAGACGCACAGTGTCCTCCCGGGTCCTGGAGCGGGAGCGGCGCTTCTGCCCCGGGCTGAACTAGTCCGGCCCAGCGCCTGAAACCCTGGTGGCGCTGGTTAGTAAGATGGGAGGATGTGGGAACCGTTTGTCAACTGCTCGTATTTCTTACTCCGGCCGGGACCGGGGGAGGCGCCTCCAGCTCAGCCCGCGGGAATCCGGGACCTTTCCAGAGGCCCGACGGCCCTGGCGCACGGCGGCGCCCGCCTCGGTCCGCGCGCCACTGCCGCCGCTTCGGCCCCCGAGGCCGGCTCTCCGCTGCACGCCCCGGCGTCCCGGCCCAGCCTCCGCGCCCCTCCAAGCGCCCGGCGAAGCGCGGCCACCGCCGCTCCGCCGCCGCCGCCGCCGCCGCCACTCCCCCACATTCCTGAGGCCGCAGCGCCGTCTCCTTCCTCGCATTCCTGCCCCCACAAAGGAGTCCCTCCGCCCCCCGCGCGGCCGCCGGGAGGAGGGGGCGCGGCCCGGCGCCTCCGAGCGCGCATTCCTCCGCCGCGCGCGCCAGTCAGCGGAGCGCCGCGGCCCCCGGACCGCGCGTGGCCGGCGGAGCGACCCCGGCCCGG
>NC_058418.1:17080162-17132725 GCF_002201575.2 Neomonachus schauinslandi | reverse complement strand
AGCGAGGCCCGCGGCGCGCGGCGGCCCCCGAGCTCAGCGCGCAGCCTGCGGGCAGCCCGCGGGCCAGCCTGGCGGGCTCCGACGGCGGCGGCGGCAGCGCCCGCTCCAGCGGCATCAGCCTGGGCTACGATCAGCGCCACGGCAGCCCGCGCTCCGGCCGCTCGGACCCGCGTCCCGGCCCCGGGCCGCCGTCGGTGGGCAGCGCCCGCTCCAGCGTGTCCAGTCTCGGCTCCCGCGGCTCGGCCGGCGCCTACGCCGACCTGCTCCTGCCCGGCGCCGGCCCCGCGCCGACTCGCTCCCCGGAGCCTGCGGGGCCGACCCCCTTCCCTCTGCCTTCGCTGCAGCTGCCCGCGGGCCGAGAGGGCGGCCCGAGCGCGGCGGAGCGGCGGCTGGAGGCGCTGACCCGCGAGCTGGAGCGGGCGCTGGAGGCGCGCACGGCGCGGGACTACTTCGGTGAGCGAGCCCGGCCGCGCCGTCCTCCGCGCCCGGCCCGAGCCCCCCGGCGCCGTCGGGGTGGGCCGCGCGGAGAAAAGCGTGTCTTTGGCGGGGGGGGGGGGGGGGGGTGAGTGCGCGCCGCAGGGTCCGAGGTTTATTTAGAGCGGCGACTTCGCCTGTGAGTCTCCGGCCGAGGAAGGGGTTCTGGCCAAGTGAGTTGGTGCACTCACTGTTCTTCATTTGAGGAACCAGCCATGTCGGCCGGCCGGAATTAGCCGTTTTCGGATCATTTCTTCTTCATCCTTAGCGCTTGCCTCTGCTCATCCTGTATTGCGCTTTGTGATCGGCAGTGCAGGATCCCGCCGTGCTGGTGTTCCCGTAACCCCCAGCAGTGTGGGGAGTGGACAGGAGCAGGGAGGTGGACTGGGCCGGGTACCACGGGACCCTCCTGACCCGAAGCTTTGGTAATGGCAGTGACCGGGGGCAGAGTGTGTGAGGGAGGGGAAGCCCACCCTGAGGTGTAAGGGGGCCAAGCCGGTCACACTGGGCTGTCCTCGCTCTGGGCTGTGCAGCGTATATGGGCTGTTCGCAAAGGGAGTCCTGCTTCGCAGCAGTTGCAAAGCGCACCAGTCTCTTGACAGCCTCTGTTTCCCAGTCTGATCCTGGCCTCCCCATCCCTAAAGTTCTTTGGATAACTAGTAGGACTCTTAACTGCGGTCCCTCCCTCCCTTACGGATAAATGATAAATAAGGAGGAAGGCGGAGGCACCTGACTTTGAGCGGGCGGGGGTGGGAGTGCTTATCTTGCCCAGCAGGACAGAGGCTGCCCAGGGGTTTGTATCTTTCATGCATTCATTCCAGCCAGCAGCTCAGGACCGCCCTGAACTGGATCCTGAGGGAGGAGGAGGCTGTATGTGACAGACTAGGTGGGGGCATTCCGCGCAGGAGGAAGAATGTGGGCCAAGGGAGGCGAGTAAGGATGCGCTTTGTTCCACTCTGCGCCCAGGGTGACAACCTGGGAGGGCTCAGGTGTTCAAGGGAGTGTCTGGGCCACAGGGTCGGTCTGCCTTTGGGAGGGGGCTCGTCCGGAAGGGTTGCAGGCCCATCTGGAGAGTTGGGGTGAGAATGTGTGGTTTGGTAGGTCTTGCGGCTGCCAGTCGGGTGGCCTGGGAGCGCAGAGATGGGTCAGGAAGCTGTTGCCTCTCCTGCTGGGCAGGTGCCAGGAGCCGAAGCTGCTGTGGTCTTCTTAAGAAAACGACTCCTGTGCTCTCTCCAGGCGAAAATGCCTGTGTCCTGTCCCCCTGCACTGCAGGGCCCAGGGCGAGGTGGGTTCTGTGAGCCTCCGCAGCTGCTCATGGCTCTTTGTGTGAAGCTGAGGTGGCCAGACCAAGCAGGTAGTGGGAGAGTGAAGAGCTGAAGCTGGTGGGTCATCCTTTCTAAAGGGGCCCATGGGAGCCACGAGGAGTGGGAGGCGAGGGATGGTAGGTCTTTTTTCCAAGGGAAACCAGATCTAGGTAACATTTTCCTAATTTATAAAAATATGGGCAACTATCTGCTTGAATTGCTGATAACTTACTGCTGATAATTTGAGTTTTGGGAGCTCTAAAAAGGGGCAATTTCATCCAATTCAACTTGAATAATGCATAGTTCTGCAAAAGGAAGTTGGCAGGTAGCATGAGCTCAAAAGGGCTGTCTGATATTCTACATGCTCCGTGTGTTTCTTCCTCTGTGTGCCATCTCCCCTTCTCCTTGGCCCTGACACTTGCTGACCTCCTGGTCCCTCTCTCCGTTCATTGACATCTTTGGAACGTTCCCATGTCTCCTCACCAAGTTCCCCCGCCCTTAGCCAGCCAACAGCCTCGGGCTTCCGGAACATTTTTTTTTTTTTCCCCCAGAACCTCTAACTTTGGTGATCTTCCTCCCTTCTCTGGAGCCACCTCCTCCAAGGGCCACACCCTGTTTTTCCTTTCTCAGGCGGTCTTCAGTTCTGACTGCCACCTGGTCTCACTCTCTGGTTCCTCGAATCCCCTCTGCCCTGCAGACCCCTGACTCCGAATCAGTGCCCCAGCACCCTTTTTTGCTGTTATACCTGGGGTGGGGGGTGGGGTGATGGTCTTGACCCCCTGTGATCTTCTGGACACCACCCGTCGCCCTAAGCCTTGGTCCGTTCCCTCTTTTATTCCCTCAACAATCTTCCTGTCCCTCTGGCTCCTGCGCTTGCTTTCGACTTTGCGGAGAAAGTTGAGGTCCGCGGTTGCAGGCTGCCTGTTACCTCAGGGTGTCAAGTCCACGTCCAGAGCTGAGGACCACAGTCATTTCCCCTCCAGCCCCCAACTCCTCCACCTTCGGCTTTCCTCTTTCCACTGGCCCTTTTTCTTTGGTTATAAGGATATACAAAGCGTCTTCCATTAAAAAGAAAAGAAAAGAAACAAGGCGAGGAAGAAGCAAACCCACCTTTGTATGGCCACAAAGGCTCGCTGCATGCTCACCCTTCCCGCTTGGAGTCTCCCCTCAGCTGTCTGTCTCCCCTCATGGGACTGAGCCGACTCTTGCACGGGACCCTGGTGACGCCCAAGCCCAGCCGGTGTTTGCCAGGCCTTGGCCTCTCACTGTTACATCCTACAGGTGGAGTCTGCTCTCTCCAAAATGCTGTACTCCCTGAATTTTGTGTGGACTCTGTGCTCCTGGTTCTCTTTCTTCAGTGTCTTTTTATTAAAGTGATGCAAGCATGTATTTAGAAAAAAAAAGCAAAAAGAAGCAAAAATGAATCATACAGAGTCATAGCCTCCCCTCTTGTCCCGCCTCCCGTCCTGCTTCCCACGGGGCGACTGACTTCCACTCTTCACCACGGATTCTGGTAACTTAGGAAAGTGACAAGGTCAGGTGTTCGGAGTAGATGGGCAAGGGTAAGGGGGAGGCGGTTGGTCATTTTCACTTTAGAAAGATGAGTCTAGCAGCAGTTTGCCGGATGGACTGTTGGGCCGGGTGTTGAGGACGCTCTTGAAATGGCCTTTGGGATGAGAATTCGTGACGTTGAATCAGGCCAGTGGAAGTGAAGGGAAGGGAATGAAGTGGCAATTAGGGAACAGAGGAGCTGAGATTCAGCGTTGGAGGTGACGGAGAGGGTAGACCTAGATGCTCCCTGAAACCCAGCTACGCGCAAGTGCTGTTTCCCGAGCCGGAACCCGGAGGCAAGAGCAGTTTTGTGGGAAATCCAGAGCTCTGTTCCGGACCTGCAGTGGTCTGGGGCCAGCTGGGAGGTGGATCTGTGACTCAGGGGAGAGGTCTGGGCTGGGGCAGAGCGCCAGGAGCCCTCGGCAGGGGGTGAGGCGTTGAGCCGTGGGTGGGACCCCGGGGAGCCCGGGTACAGCCACATGTGGAGACCTGCGGGCCTGGTGTGTTTGGCGTCTGCATGTTCAAAACATGTAAGTTAGTAATTCATTTCAGGGTGGAAAGATTTCACATACAAATCTAGATTTCTAGCTGCTTTTGAAAATTTTGACCCCTTAGCAACTGTGGGCCTGCGTTCCCACCCAGTAGCCATCCACAGCCGAGGCTCTGTTCTCCATTCACCTGGGTAACCCTCAGCCGCCTTGACGTGTCTGCCTGGTTTTGAGGGCATCCGAGCTGGCCCTCCCTCCCCTGGGGAGGCCGAGGCATGGGAGGCCCAGGATAGTGCAGGGAGCTCCCACTAGGGCTGGGATGGGAGAAGAACCAGAAAGCTAGGTGTGGGTCAGATCCTGGAAAGGAAAAAGGAGGAGCCGGTCCACCTCTAGAGCAGGGTCAGGACGGAAAGCCTGGAGGTCTGCACAGTCAGGAGACGAATGAGTGTGGATTGAGCTTTCTTGACTTGGGGCAGCGCTGATGGGCGAGAGGCTCAGCGTGGTTAAATGCTAACAAGAGAGATCTGGGAGAAAGCAGGAGAGAGAAAGGGTGAGGGCAGCATGTCCTGGAACAGCCAGCAGACTTAGGGTCTAGAAGCCCATCTTCATGCCCTGGGGGGTGTGGGAGACCCTGGGTAACTGAAGGGGACTTCCGGGCTGGCGGCCCACGTTCTGGGTCCCTGGCATTGCTGGTCACCCTTTTCCTTACCTCCCCTTCCCTGCCTGCTGGGCACTGTGCTGCTAGGGGTGGTCCTCGATTCCATCCAGGAGTCCCAGATGCTTGCATGGCACCTTCCTCCCTGATTTCTTCTAGACCTTAGCTCAAATGCCAGCCTGTCACCGGGGCCTTCTCCTTCATCATCCTATTTAAAACTCACACACTCAGATAGATACTTAGTCAGCCCTGTTTTCCTCCATAGCACTTATTTACCTGTTGTCATCTGTCCCCCTCCACGGGCGCAGAGGCTCCTTGAGGCTGGGGACTTTCTTGGTGCATGGCGGAATCTCCAGCACCTCAACCATGTGGCAGCGCAGCAAGTTGACCGACGTGCTGGTTAAACAAGAGAATAGATTCACCTTCTGCTCCAGATGAGGAAAGCAGGGCTGGTGGGGGGTGGGGGGGCGTTCAGTGACCCTGCCCTGGTTGTGTCTGTGTGCTCTTTACTCTTTCTGGCTCAGAGACAGCGGAAAGGATTTTGTGTCAACCCAAGAACAGGTCACTGGTGAAGGGGCTCAGAATGACTTTCTAGTATTAACATGTCATTAATAGGGGAGCTTGGGTGGCTCAGTCGGTTAAGCATCTGCCTTTGGCTCAGGTCATGACCCCGGGGTCCTGGGATCGAGCCCCGCATTGGGCTCCTTGCTCAACGGAGAGCCTGCTTCCTCCTCTCCCTCTGCTGCTCCCCCTGCTTGTTCTGTCTCGCTCTCAAATAAATAAATAAATTCTTAAAAAAAAAAAGATTATTTATTGACAGAGAGAGAGCATGCGCACGAGCGCATGGGAGCAGGGGGAAGGGCAGAGGGAGAGGGAAAATCTCAAGCAGACTCTGCACTGAGCACGGAGCCCAACGTGGGGCTCGATCTCACCATCCTGAGATCATGACCTGAGCCGAAACCAAGAGTCAGACGCTTAACCGACTGAGCCACCCAGGCGCCCCGCGTGTCATTAACATTTTGCTGGCAAGGATGGTGCTGGTGAGCCCTGACTCTGTGCTGGGTACTCTCCTTACCTCTTTGAATCCTCACACAACCACAAGCACAAAACCCAGGATACCCGCCGTTAGTAACTGAGCGGTGGAGGCCTTGGCAAGTTCGTTCGCCCAAGGTCAGGCAGCGTCAGGACAGTCCTGGTGCTAACCTCGGCTCTCTCCTGCCTCTCCCCTTAGGCATCTGCATCCAGTGTGGGCTTGGCATCTACGGAGCAAGGCAGGCGTGCCAGGCCATGGGGAGCCTTTACCACACAGATTGCTTCACCTGCGACTCCTGTGGTAGGTCACCTCTTCCTTGGCCCTCTTGCGCCACGGACCCCCTTGCACCTAAGTCCCAAGCAGATGGGCCACCCAGCTCTGGCCCAGGTGGGGAGTGGAGGAGGCTGAGTTGTAGCCCCTTTCCTTCCGGGCCTGGACTGTTTGGGAGGCCCAGGCCCCTGGGGGGTATGCTGGGGCCTCGGGGAGGGAGGTGTGGAACCAGGGAGCAGAGGCTCCTGGCCATAGGGAAAGGCTGCCCCTGGGGCCCTCGGCACTGGGGCCTCCGTCCTGTGCAGGCTGCTGATGTCTCCTGGCTGCCTGGTGTGGGGCTGATACTTCTTTTCCTTGTAATTTACGTTTTCTCCCAATTTGACACACAGTATAAACTATAAATGTTATACTGTAACTAGACAAAGTTCTCAAAAGAAAAAAGTAGCTATTACCCCATCAGCCTAATAAATCTACACTCTTAATTCTACTACCGTTCCTTCAGGCTTTGTCCCCAAGCAAATGTCTTTCATTTATTTACACTAAGCATTTTAATGTTTTATTTTATAGAAGTGTAATTCATGCACAGTGTTAAGTCAGGTAGTCCCGAGAAGCTATTTTTGCAATAGCAAAAAACCGCTCATCTTTCCACTCCTGGTCCCATTCCCCAGCAGCAGCCGCTTGGTATTTTTTAGCAATTTCTAGAATCTAGTAGACACCTTCGTATCTGTAACATGCATACACTGCTCTTTTTTCTTTTCTTTTAAGATTTTATTTATTTATTTATTTATTTATTTATTTATTTATTTAGCGCAAGCAGGGATGTGTCACTTTTAGCCTTACTTTTGTTATGACAGATGAGGAACAGGTTCTTATACTGCCCGTTTCTCTTCCTTCCGTTTTCTCAGTGTACTCCCATCATAAATTGCAGTTAAGTCAGTAAACCAGATTTATGTTACTTTGACTATTTAAAAATTCACTGCAGAGCCAAGAATTATACTGTGATTACATCCCCCCCCCACCTTTTTTTTCCCCTTATAGTCTTTTACTTTTCCTGGAGTTTTTTCTTTCTTTTTTTAACCTTTTTTCCCCCTTGTATTGGCTTGTTTCATCATTATCTTCACTCCCCTCCCCACCCCCCGAGGCTCCATTATATAAGGCTTCCTACTGAATTTCCATTGGAAGCCTCTCAGTCTGAGTTGGTTGTCCTCTGGACCCCTGTGGAGTGCCCATTCTGTGTCTTCCCATGTATACTCCATGAATTGAATCCACTATTTCCTGGAAGCTTTTAGCTGGGCATGACAGAGAAGCTGCTGAGGAGGCTTAAACTTGGAAAATATTTTTTGGCTTAATGAACTGGGAGCCCAGAGATAGTGCTGGCTTCAGGTTGGGATTGATCTAGTGCCTCAGGCCCTATGAGTAGCTTGGCTGGGTTTCCCTTGGGTTTGGCTTTTTCCTTAGGGCAACTTCTCTTATGGTGGTAAAATGTCTGAGACTTCTATGATACCCCACTAGTCTGGAGGAAGAGGGGACATCTCTTCTAGTTACGTTTTTAGAAACTTCTTTCCCAGAAAGCACCTAGCAAATATCTTTTTGTATGTCATTGGCCAGAGCATCGCACACATCCATTCCTGAACCAGTTTCTTGAGTGGTGGGGAGAGCTATGATTGACTGACTTGCCTGAGTCTCTGAATAATACTGTAATAAGGGAAGAGGAGTTATCTTTATACTAGTCAAGCCCATCCATGGATAATGGGAGTGGATTCAGGTTTCCCTTGAATGAACCAGGTTGTCTGAGGTAAGGTTGGATACTGAATAACTTGGAGGAGAAGGAAGGAATCAAAGCTGTGAAGTGCTGCCTACAAGATTTTGCTATCGTTCTCTAAGAAAGGGCACATGAGGGGCGCCTGGGTGGCTCAGTCGGTTAAGCAACTGCCTTCGGCTCAGGTCATGATCCTGGAGTCCCTGGATCGAGTTCCGCATCGGGCTCCCTGCTCGGCAGGGAGTCGGCTTCTCCCTCTGACCCTCCCCCCTCTCGTGTGCTCTCTCTTTCTCATTCTCTCTCTCAAATAAATAAATAAAATCTTAAAAAAAAAAAAATTAAAAAAAAAAAAAAGAAAGGGCACATGGGAGGTCAGTGTTCTGAATTCTGCTATGTCTGAAATGCCTTTATTCTACTCTCATACTAGATTTGGAATGGATTTCCAAATTTGAAACAATTTTCACTCAACCTTTTATTTTTTTAGAGATTTTATTTTTAAGTAATCTCTACATCCAACATGGGGCTTGAGCCTACAACCCTGAGATTAAGAGTCCTACTCCCCGAGGGCTAAGCCAGCCAGGCACCCCTCCCTCAGCATTTTGAAGTCATGGTTTCATCTTCCAGCAGCCACTGTCGTGGCTACGTTCTGATGCCATCCTGATTCGCGTTTGTGTGTGTTTGATCCAGGTTTTCCTTTGGGGAGCTCTTGGGAGGAGGACTGTCATGTTGCACAAATCCTGGCTATATTGGCGTCTGGAAATGGCCGTGTTCTGCACACGGTGGCGCCATTTACGTAGATCTAACGCAGTGGTGCTTCTGACGTCGTACAATACAGAAGCCTGACTTAGGATATCTTATTTGTGTTTGGTGTAGGCTTTTAGCCATTGTGGGTGCACTGGGCACACACAGAGCCCTCTTGGACTGGAGACTTGCCCCCTCAGTTCTGGGAATTTTTTTTTTTTTTTTTTTTTTGGTACTATTTATTTTATTCCCGTCTTTTTTTCCTCCGGAACTGAATTCACCAGTGTTTAATCAAGATAATGCATTCTGTCCAAGTTGAGTTTATTTGAAGAATCCTAGGGTGGATTCACATTAAAAAATTCATTAATGTAGGCGCGCCTGGCTGGCTCAGTCAATAGAGCATGCGACTCTTTTTTTTTTTTTTTTTAAGATTTCATTTATGTATTTGAGAGAGAGAGCTAGTGAGAGAGAGCATGAACAGGGGGGAGGGAAAGGGAGAAGCAGACTCCCCATTGAGCAGGGAGCCCAATGCGGGGTTTGATCCCAAGGCCCTGGGATCATGACCTGAGCTGAAGGCAGAGGCTTAAATGACTGAGCCTGGACCCAGGTGCCCCTGAAGATTCAGGTCTTTTATCAATTTGGGGAAGATCTCAGCTATTTCATTTTCAAAAGTTGCTTCTCTCCCATTCTATTATTTATTTCTAGAACTCAAATTAGGAGTATTAGACTTTCTCATTCTTTTGTGTCTTTTTTTTTTTTAAAGATTGTATTTATTTATTTGAAAGAGAGAGAATAAGCGGAGGGGGGAGGGGTTGGGCAGAGGGAAAGGGAGAAGCGGGCTCCCTGCTCAGAGCCAGATGTGGGACTCCATCCCAGGACCCTGGGATCATGACCTGGGCTTAACCAACTCAGCCACCCAGGTGCCCCTCTGTTGTGTCTCTTAATCTCTTCCTCTCATATTATCCATTTCTCTGTCTCCCATTCTGTTTAATTTCCTCAGATCTGTCTTCCAGAAACTAGAATCCAGATCATTCATTTTCTTCTCTTCAGCTGTGTTTAATCTCCTATTGAACTCTTTCATTGAGTTTTTCATTTCATTGATTGGATTTTTTTTTTTTTCTAGAAGTTCTCTTTGGTCCTTTTTTCAAATCTGCTTCAACATTTTTGATGGTGTCTTGCTTTTTATCAAGATTGAAAATATATGAAGAGTGTAAAACATACTAATCTTGAGTGTATTACAGCTTAATACATTTGTACCTGTCTATGTGCCCATGTAATCACCATTCAGATCAAGGTATAGAACATTTCCATCACCCCAGAAGATTACCTTATGTCCCTTCCAGTCATCAGTACATGACTTTTAAGCTGTACTGATGATCACCATAATTTGGTGATTATAAATAAAACTGTTGTGAGTATTGTGTCTATGTCCCCTGACAGATCTTTATACTTATTTTTCAAGATTTTATTTATTGTATTCATTTTTTTAAAGATTTTTTATTTATTTATTTTGACAGAGACAGTGAGAGAGGGAACACAAGCAGGGGGAGTGGGAGAGGGAGAAGCAGGCTTTCCGCTGAGCAGGGAGCCCGATGTGGGGCTTGATCCCAGGACCCTGGGACCATGACCTGAGCCGAAGGCAGACGCTTAACAACTGAGCCACCCAGGTGCCCCTATTAGTGAGATTTTAATGGGAATTTCTCTGATGAGTAGTGGAGACTCATATACCTTTTTATGTCTGTTGGCCATTTGAATGCCTTTGTTTGTAAAATGACTGTTGAAGTCTTTTGCCCATTTCTAAATTGGGTTGTTTGACTTTTATTGATTTCTAGGAGTTCTGTATGCATCTTGGATACCGAGTTCTGTGTTGGATATATGTGTTGTAAATTCTTTTCCTAACCTATTCTTGCTTCATTACCTTCTTAATGATGTCTTCTGATGAAGAGAAATTCTTAGTGAAGTCCAATTTATCTTTGTTTGTTTTCAGTTACCGCTTTTAACGTCCTGTCCAAGAAGTCTTTGTAGTCTCAGGTTTTGGACATCTGTTTTTATTTTGTAAGCATATTAAATACTCGTATTCTGTATCCAATAATCCTAATATCTAATGTCTTTGAAGTCCTACTTCAATTGTTTATTGTTTCTCCTCACTCTTGGCCATGATACCTTATTTCTTCACATGTTTTCATCATTTTTGATTGTGGAGGTCTGTCTGTGGGAATTGGGTGAGGTCTGTATAGAGGGGGATTTTCCCAGGGCGTATTTTCAAACTTTAGTAAGAAAAGTTTTAAACTTGAATGGGGGCAAAATTGTTTTTCTCTTATGAGTATTTTGACTCATGGACTTTTTTTCATGACATGTTTTGCAGTACAGTCCTTACTCTTTTTGATGCACAAATTTGGCCAGAGGAGGTCCTTTTGGGTTGGTCCCTGTGCCCTTTTGGCAAGTCTCCATTGGTCTTCGAGCACTTCTTTACTGTGGCACAAAATGTTTCAAGTTTATCTTTGTGTGTGTGTGTAACTGAGTTCAATTTACAGATGGTACAGCAAACAGATCGTAAGTATATAGTTCAAAGACTTTGGATACATGTATATGTTTATGTATCTCATACCCCTAACAAGGATACAGAAAAATTTAAACACCCTAGGAACTCTAATCTTGCCCTTTTTTAGTTGATGCCCAGTATTTCCCATCACATCTGCCCAATCAGTGTTCTGATTTCTACCACCATAGATTAGTTTTGTCTCTCCTAGAACTTCATATAAATGAAGTCGTAGATTATATACTATTTTGTGGCTTATTTTTTTTATTTTTATTTTTTGCTAAACATGTTACTTTTTTTAAGTCCCTGTGTCTTTTTTAAATGATTTTATTTATTTATTTATTTATTTTAAAAACTTTTACTTATTTATTTGACACAAGAGAGAGAGCACAAGTAGGGGCAGTGGGAGAGGGAGAAGCAGGCTTCCCACCGAGCAGGGAGCCCGATGCGGGGCTCGATCCCAGGACCCTGGGACCATGACCTGAGCCGAAGGCAGATGCTTAATGACTGAGCCACCCAGGCACTCCTACAGATTTTATTTTTAAGTGATCTCTACACCCAGCGTGGGGCTCAGGCTTAGCCCCAAAATCAAGAGTCGCCAGCTAGGCGCCCCTAATCCACATATTATTAGTAGCTCACTCCTTTTTATTGCCGAGTAGGATTTTATTGTATGAATCTACCACAAGTTGTGGTAGATTCACACACTGATAGATTGTGCTGTGAACATTCTCGTATAGGTCATTTGTGGACAAATGTTTTCATTTCTCTCTTGGGTAAATTCCAAGGAGTGGAATTTCTGGGTCATAGGCTAAGTGTATGTTTAACTTCGTAAGAGATTGCCATACTTTTCCAAAGGGGTCGTGCCATTTTCATACTCCCACTAGAAATGTTAGGGATGTATTATTCTACATGTTTGCCAACAATTGGCGTTTTCGTCTTTTTAATTTTAGCCATTCTAATGGATGTGAAGTGGTATCTTGGGTTTTAATTTGCCTTTCCCTGATGACTAATAAGGTTGAGCTGCTTTTTGTCTGCTTCTTGGCCATTTATATCTTCTTTTATGAAGTCTGTTCAGGTCTTTGGCTCAGCTTTTGAATTGAGAGTTACTTTAAGTCTTTTATTATTTAGTTGTAGGAATATATATATTCTGAGTACAAGTCCTTTTCAGATGTATGTTTTGTGAATATTTTCTCATAGTACTTTTTTTTTTTAAGTGGGTTCCAAGCCCAGCATGGAGCCCAGTGGGCTTGAACTCATGACCCTGAGATCAAGACCTGAGCTGAGATTAAGAGTCAGACACAACTGACTGAGCCACCCAGGCGCCCCTAGTTTCTTCTTTCTTTCACTCTTTCTTTCTTTCTTTCTCTTTCTTTCTTTCTTTCTTTCTTTCTTTCTTTCTTTCTTTCTTTCTTTCTCGCTCTCTTTCTTTCTCTCTCTCTCTCTCTTTCTTTCTAAGATTTTACTTATTTATTTGACAGAGAGAGACAGCGAGAGAGGGAACACAAGGAGGGGGAATGGGAGAGGGAGAAGCAGGCTTCCCGCCAAGCAGGGAGCCTGATGCGGGGCTCGATCCCAGGACCCTGGGATCATGAACTGAGCCGAAGGCAGACGCTTAACGACTGAGCCACCCAGGCTTCCCGCCCCTATTTTCTTACAGATAATTTAAAAATATATTTAATGATATCTGTATCTATCTATATATTTTTAAGTTTATTTATTTTTTTTAGTTATCTCTATACCTAATGTGGGGCTTGAACTCACACCCGGAGATCAAAAGTCACATGCTCCACTGACTGAGCCAGCCAGGTGCCTCTTAGGTTTCTCATTTTTATGTTTAAGTTGATAACCCACTTCATATTATTCTTTTTTTTTTAAGATTTTATTTATTCATTTGAGTGCAAGAGTGTGAGAGAGAGAGCACGAGCTGGGAGGGGGGATGTGGCAGAGGGAGAGGGACAAGCAGACTCCCCGCTGAGCAGGGAGCCTGACATGGGGCTCATTCTCAGGACCCCGAGATCATGACCTGAGCCAAAGTCAGACGCATAACTGACTGAGCCACCCAGGCGCCCCTCATAATATACTTTTGTGTATAGTGTGAGGTGAGGAATTGAGTTTCATTTTTGTTCCGTATTTCTTTTTTTTTCTCCACTTGTCACAGCACCATGTGCTGAAAAGAGTTTGCTTTCCCACTTGTGTGTTTATTGAAATATTTATGGGCCTATTTTTGCACTCTCTTCTGTTTCACTGATCTTTCTGTCTTTCCTTACCCCAGTGTTACACAGTCTTGATTACTTGAAGTCTTCAGATAGGTAGTGTAAGTCTTCCAGCATTGTTGATCTTTTGCAAGATTATTTGGCTATTCTAGGTTCTTTGTATTTTTATATAAATTTTAGAATTGGAAGTCAGCCCTCAACACAAGGGTTTGAAAGAAGACAAAACAAACAAATTAGAATTGGCATGTCAGTTACCACAAAAAAAATAAGAATGCTGGGATCTTAATTGCGTGGCATTGAAGTCTAGATCAATTTGGGGAGAATTGACATCAGGATGTTTGAAGCCATGAAGATGATTGTCAAGGACTGAGATTTTCCTCCCTACTTGTAAGCTGACATGTTTATCTGCCACTGTTCCGCTGATGCTGAATGAAGACATGAGCCCCCTGGGGCAGAGCCTTATAGCCCTGCAGACAGGATGAGCTTCACCTCTGAATCATGCTGCATGCCCTCAAGTCCCGCAGGGGTGATGCAGAGGGGCCCCGGTGGATGCTGCACATGTAGTCGGTCTGTGTCAAGGCTAGGGAACCCTGAACTGAGGGAACCCTGATGTTTTATAACGGGCAGTCAGCAAAGCTCTCTGACCCTTGTTTCTGAGGAACACATTAGCTGTATTATAATGGACAGCAGACAAAACCTGCTTTCTACTTCAAAGGGAGATAAGCTAGCTCTGTCTTCTAAGCAGTGTGTTTCACAAATGTCCTCGGAGAGGTAATTCAGAACGAACACTGCCGGTCCTCGGTAAGATGGGCAGAAATGTGAGAGTCTCAGCAGAGAGCGGTCTTCCAGCAGTATAGCGCTCTCTTTACAGAGGTCTTTTGAAATTTCTCTCAGCCAAGTCTGGTTTGGCAGGGTGAGGGTCACACACGTCTTTTATTAAATTTATCTCTCAGAATTTTGCAGGGCTTTTGGGATGCTATTAGGAATGCAGTTTTAAAAATTCCAAGTTCATTTTCCCACCACTTGTTATTGCAATATACAAAGATACTTGGTTTTCACCTTCTGACCACCTATCCTAGAATCCTGATAAACTCATTTATTAGTTCTTTTTTTTTTTTTAATTTTTAAATAGATTTTATTTATATATTTGACAGAGAGAGACACAGCGAGAGAGGGAACACAAGCAGGGGGAGTGGGAGAGGAAGAAGCAGGCTTCCTGATGAGCAGGGATCCCGATGTGGGGCTCGATCCCAGGACCCTGGGATCATGACCCGAGCTGAAGGCAGACGCTTAACGACTGAGCCACCCAGGCGCCCCTCATTTATTAGTTCTAGTAGGGTTTTTTTTTTAAGATTTTATTTATTTACTTGGGAGAGAGAGCACTAGAGAAAGTAAGCATGAGTTAGGGGTAAGAGGGAGCAGGAGAAGCAGGCTCCCCGCTGAGCAGGGATCCCGATGCGGGGCTCGATCCCAGGACCCGGGATCATGACCTGAGCTGAAGGCAGATGCTTAACCGACTGAGCCACCCAGGCGCCCTGTGTTTAATTTAAAAAAAAAATTTATTATTAGCACAGTAATAACCTAATATTAAAGGGAAATGTTAAAATTTGCCCATGATCTGCTTCTCATCTGTTGGAGGCGAGTCCTGAGAAATGGAAACGGGGGCCCCATCCCCGGGTTCCAGTGGCCCACGGACCCCCTTCTCGATCCTTGTCCTTGCAGGCAGACGACTTCGAGGGAAGGCGTTCTACAACGTGGGTGAGAAAGTCTACTGCCAGGAGGACTTCCTGGTGAGTCAGAGCTGGGTGCCCGGCCGGCGCCATGGGTGGGAGCAGGGGAGGCAACCCTCCTGCTTCACATGGAGGCCTGGGGCCAGGAGGCAGGTGCCGGCTGGGCAGCCAGGGCCCCTTTGTCACATGACCTTCCGGATCCTCTGTCCCCTCTCAGTACTCCGGGTTCCAGCAAACAGCTGACAAGTGTAGCGTGTGTGGACACCTCATCATGGAGATGGTGAGAACCTCCCCCAGACTCCTGGAGCCCCTCTGCCACGGGTGGTCTTAGGACCCCACCCTTTCACCTGTTGCAGACCTGCCAAGGGCTCAGAACCAGAGCCTCTTCCGGGGGCTGTGCTGAGCCTTCCATCTGCACTGACCCTTCAGTGCCTCCCACCCCCAGATCCTGCAGGCCCTTGGGAAGTCCTACCACCCAGGCTGTTTCCGGTGCTCAGTGTGCAACGAGTGCCTGGACGGGGTGCCCTTCACCGTGGACGTGGAGAACAACATCTACTGCGTCAGAGACTATCACACGTGAGTAGCCAGCGTGGGGGCCGGGGGGGGGCAGGTGGGACTCCCGCCGTGTCTCCTGCCTCCCCCGGAAGCAGTTTTCCAACTGGCCTGTCTTCTCTCCATTCTTGGCCTTGCCACTTCCAGCCTCCCCTGGTGTGGGGGCAAGGCATGGATCTCTGCCTTGAGCCCTCTCTTGCATGATTCAGCCACCAGCCGTCTCTTTCCTCTCCTTGCCTTTGCCTGCATGTTCCCCCTCCTAGTGGGGGCGGGAGGACTCTCCTGGCTGCCCCACCCACATCTGCCTCTCTGCTCCCAGTGGCAGGCTAGGCCTCTTCCGCCTGGGGTGGGGGCTTGGGGTCTCTGCGGCCATCCTTTCCCTGCCTGTCTGGTATCGCTGTGATGAGCAGCCAATCCTTTCTCCCCTGCTGGGGCTCCAGGCCTGGCCCTCTGAGCTCTGGTCCCGTGCTACTGCCTTGCATGGGGTGGGTGCCCTGCACAGATCCCTGGAACTCCGTGTGCAGCCAGGCTTTGCAGGGGTCTCGGCGAGGGGAGGCCCAAACCTGGACATTAGGGGATAGGGAACTCACAGGGAGTGTGAGGGAGAGGGGAGGGAGAACCTGAAGCCATCCTGGAGGAGGTGATGGGGTGGATGTGAATTGGGGAGCCAGATAAAAGGCCAAGAAGGCACCACAGAGGCGGTGCCCAGCCCAGTGTGTCCACACAAGGAAAGGGGTCCTGATGCTTGGGCCATGTCAAGGGGCTACTGTGGGTGGGTCTGCCTCGCCGCTCTTGGCCTCTCGCCACTCAGCTGGTCACTTCTGGTTTCCTTTATTCCTCCAGGGTTTTTGCACCAAAATGTGCCTCCTGTGCCCGTCCTATCCTCCCTGCACAGGTAGGAACCACTCACTGGGAGATGATCAGGTGCTTGGCCCAGCCCGGCCTCAGCCTGCTTCTGCTCAGGTTGGCCCCAGGTCTTGGGAGGGATGAGCAGATGCTCCTGTCCCATATCCCTCAGGCCCATAAGTGCCCACGAGTCCCTGCATGAGTTAGAAATGGTGGCCCTCAGCTTCATTGCCCATGGACAGAAGGATCACTCCCAGGGTCTGTCAGCGGTGCAGGGTGAGGTGGTGGGGGGGGGCAGGCGAGGGAAGGATGCAGTCCGGGCAGGAGACATCCTCGGGTGGCGTGGCTCTCAGCATGGGATAAGGCCTCAGGATAAGTCCACACACCTCAGCTGGTATAGCCTTATGTCCCCAGCTCCTGCCAACTTCTCGTGACTCAAAACAACACAGTCACCTTCGCACCTAAGCACATTCTGCTTCCACTGCCTAGAACTGCCTTTGTTACGGCCCCCTTGGGTAACTCATTCATTTTGCAAATCTTAGCTCGGGTGTCACTTTCTCCAGAAAGCCTTCCCTGATTCTCCAAGGCCTCCTATGTACCCTGGGGAAGCAGGCCTGGCCATGGTCTTTCCTGACTGCAAAGAACGGAACAGAACGTGTGTACACACACTGACACCCACGTGACCGCTCTCGCGGATGCGTGTGCGTGCTGTCGTGAGGCGTAGCTGCGGGAGGATGTCCGGGCATGTGTCCCGCCCATGGAAGCAGCAAAGTGGGCGTGAATGCACGTCTGCCGTGCCAAGACCGTGTTGTGTAGGTGTGTGCGCCTCAAACCCCAGTGTGCTGATTGTGTGCAAACCCCATCTCATCCTCCAGGGCTGTGAGACCACCATCCGTGTGGTGTCCATGGACAGAGACTACCACGTGGAGTGTTACCACTGTGAGGTGAGCCTGGGGCCCCCGGGAATGCTGGTGGCTGGGGCAGCCCCCCTCCACCTGGAGCTCCTTTTCTCTGGGTTCTGTGGGCCCACCTCCTCCTTTATGATTCTGCCCCATTCGCCCCGCCCTCCCCAGGGAGCCCTCTCCCTTCTCCCCAAGATATGTTCTCAGCCCCTATTTCCCATTCAGTCACCTATTTATTGAGGATTTACAGTGTGTGGGGTGCTGGGGGTGTACAGAGAATAAAAATAAGGAGTCCCCCCTCTTATGGCAGCGATGAGTGCTCGCGCAGTATCCGTATAGGGTCACCATTGCTATCAAGGTGACTTGTCAGGGTACATAGGAGGCCTTGGAGAATCAGGGAAGGCTTTCTGGAGAAAGTGACACCCGAGCTAAGATTTGCAAAATGAATGAGTTACCCAAGGGGGCCGTAACAAAGGCAGTTCTAGGCAGTGGAAGCAGAATGTGCTTAGGTGCGAAGGTGACTGTGTTGTTTTGAGTCACGAGAAGTTGGCAGGAGCTGGGGACATAAGGCTAAACCAGCTGAGGCGTGTGGACTTATCCTGAGGATGGTGGAGAATGATCGAGAAGGGTGACACGATGGCATGACCATTTTTGGAAAGGGTGCTCTTTGCCATGCAGAGAATGAATAGAGGAAGAGGGCGTGGGGCTGGGGTTCCCTGAGGAGGCCGGTGGAGTCAAGGTTGTGGTCCTGGGTTCAGGGTAGAACACTGAGTTGTGTGATGGTCAGGTAGTTAAAAGGGACTGGACTTGGGCCATGACTGGACGGGGCAGTTTGGGGGTTAGGAGTTGTCCATTAGGGCTCCAGAAGAGAGTGAGGGCGAGAGGTGGAAGGGAGAGAGGCTCTAATTTGGGACACTGGGGACATCTGGGTGGAGATGTCCTTGGGGCAGCTAGACATGCTGTCTCAAAGACTCTGTCCTTGGGGCAGCTAGACGTGCTGGAATTTAAAGACTCTGGCTGCAAGTGTAGGAATTTGGGAGTCGTGGACACACATAGCCCTCTCCTCTCTGATACTCTGCCCTGTGGTTTCTCATTGCCTTGGCCTCCCCAGATTCTCAATGCACGGAGAACAGTGGGCCCTCTTTGGGCAGCCTGGACAGTCTCTTCAGGTAGTAAGTTGGGGCAGTTGTAGGGCTCACCTCACGAATCTCCCTTCTCTCAGAGATCACTGACCTGCCTTGTCTGTCATCCGGGGTCTGAGAATCAGTGTTTCGTATCTTTTACCTGGTTTTTCATTGTTAAAGGTAGGATGGGAGATTCAGTCCTTGTTACTGTCATGGCTGGACACCGAGTCTCATCATGAACATGTAGGTGAAGCCAGGGGAGTGAATGAAGTCTTCCAGAGAGAGCTGTGGGGGCAGGAGCGGGGGCTCAGGA
The DNA here is from genome assembly GCF_002201575.2 of Neomonachus schauinslandi. NCBI lineage: Eukaryota > Metazoa > Chordata > Mammalia > Carnivora > Phocidae > Neomonachus > Neomonachus schauinslandi. Next base: position 17,114,231 of record NC_058418.1, on the reverse strand, counting down.
TAGCCCAAGGAACACCAATGTTTAGGGGGTGCATGGAAGCAAAGCAACCATACGGGGAGGCCGAGAATGAGTGAACGGAGGTAGGAGAGAAACTGAGAAAAGCACGTTGGGTTTAGGGCCCCAGTGAAAAGCGGTGTCCATGAGAAATCTTCAGTAGCAGTCAAGGGTCTGTTTGGAACCAGGTGGCCTCAGGTGGGGCAGGTGGCCCAGTGGGAACTGGGATCCTGCTGGGGGACCAGGGAAGGAGGAACAGAAGCCAGCATGGCCTACAGAAGGGCCACAGTGTCCCCTCTGACGTAACAGAGCATCCTGTCTGCTTCCTGGGGACGACCGCTAAGCACAGGGAAGGTTGATGCTGAGAGCCAACGAACAAGGTGAGCTTCAGGTGATGCACAGCCAGAGCCTCGGGGCTGCTGGCTGTGCAGGCCCTTTTGCTCGGCCCCTCTCTGGAGCGTGGTGGTTAGTGGTGGGGCCCGGTCAGGGTCCGGTGGCAGGACAGGGACATTCCTGGAATGTGACTTGTGTGGAGCGGGGCAGGTGTTGGTCTCAGGGCCTCGGGGAACAAGTGTCAAAGCAGGTTAGCTCTGGATGTGGTGAGAGTGTGACCGAAGGGGTCTCCTTGGGCTGGGGCGCAGAGGAAGGAAGAAGCTGGGCAGTTGGCCTTGCCCCAGTCCTGACAGTGCACCCTCCATGCTGCCCTTCCCGCTTCTTGCCAGTCATTTACTGAGGTCCAGTAAGAATCTCACCACTTGTTAACACAGAGACAATTAGCCTATAAAGTATACTGCAGTGGGAAAACGGTAAGGTACAGGACAGAAAACACAACTCCTTGTTTACTGATCTCTCTCGATTTTTCTCTTCCATCTCTTAAGGTGCTGGGGTCAGGTATCTGACCTACCCGCCTCCCCCAGTCACCAGTGACCCTTGTGTGGTAGGATCCAGGAGACACTTCTCAGTTGTCAGTGTCCTGACCTCTCGGTGGCTTTCTGCACGCTGACCCTCCCTCCGTGACTCTCTTCACTGTTTCTTTAGGACCATCCATTTTTGGTTTTCCTAATTTTTATTTTCCCCTCAAATCCCTCTGGCTCAGGTCTTCCTCTACTTTCCGCTTCATGTGGGAGCCTCTGCGGCTCAGCTGTGGGTCCGCTTCTCTTTTCTAGTTATCTGCACTCCCCAGGGAGACATAACCTGTTGTTTGTTGAGATTTTATTTATTGCAGAGAGAAAGAGTGAGCAGGGGGAGGAGCAGAGGGAGAGGGACAGGCAGACTCCCCGGTGAGCGGGAGCCACATGCGGGGCTCCATCTCACCACCCTGAGATCATGACCTCAGCCAAAATCAAGAGTCGGAGGCTCAACTGACTGAGCCACTCCGGCGCCCTAATCGGTTGTTGTTAAAAGCCATCACATTTCTGGGCGCCTGGGTGGCTCAGTTGGTTAAGCGACTGCCTTCAGCTCAGGTCACGATCCTGGAGTCCCGGGATCGAGTCCCGGGATCGAGTCCCGCATCGGGCTCCCTGCTCGGCAGGAAGTCTGCTTCTCTCTCTGACCCTCCCCCATCTCATGCTCTCTCTCTTTCATTCTCTCTCTCAAATAAATAAATAAAAATCTTTAAAAAAAAAAAAAAGCCATCACATTTCTGGGCTGATGCCCCTGTGGACTGCCCAGCCCTCCTGCAGATTCCAGCAGATTCCAGGCTGGTGTCCGGCTATTTGGGAGTCTAAGGGGCAGCTCCGGTTGGCTGTGGCCGACCCTGGGCTCCAGATCCCCCGCCCCCAAAGCCAAAGTCCTTAGGCAGTTGCGCGGGGCGGGGCAGAGATCCGCCACACCCCATTACTCTCCTGTGCCCCCCTCGCTGACTGTGGGGTTGGGGCTGTGTTCTTCCCTAGGACTGCGGGCTGCAGCTGAGCGGGGAGGACGGACGCCGCTGCTACCCCCTGGAGGGCCACCTGCTGTGCCGCCGCTGCCACCTGCGGCGCCTCCGGCCCGGCCCCCTTCCCTCACCTGCCGTGCACGTCACGGAGCTCTGAGCGCCGAAGGGGAGCCCCGCTGGGGCCGCGCGTGCGTGTGCGTGCGTGTGCGTGTCCGTGCGTGCGTGTGTGAGAGAGCGCGCCCGGGCGGGATGGGTGACCAGGTCAGTGTCGCAGCTCCGTGTCCCGGGGGCGCGGCTGCCCCGCTTCCCCCCCCCCACCCCCCACATGCCACCGAGCTGTCGTCCAAGGGGCCGGCCCCGGGGCGGAGCTGCTTCTATTTATTCACCGTCTGTGCCTCCTCCCGCCGCTTCCTTCCTTCCCGGCCCTGCCTGGCCCCCCCCCTCCCCGCCCCACGCCGGCCTTCCGTTCCCGGGCCCCTGCGCCCCGCGGCCTCGGGCCGGCTCCCAGACCGCGTGCAGGGGCGCGGGGTGCAGGGCCGCGTTCCCCCTTCCTCCCACTGGCCCCCCGTTTCCCGGTTCAGAAGGGGCCCCGTCTCAGACCTCTCCTGGGGGGTCGGGGGTGGTCTGGCAGGCGGGGGTTGGCGGAGGGCACGCGTGTTTGCGTGTCTCATAAGAGCCTTTGGTGGGTGGGAAGGGTGTCCTGTGCGGGTGGGGTCACAGGAGGGAGTGAAGAATGACACCCTTAGGGAGCGGGGGCCTGCCAAGGAGCCCTGCCTTTGGCCACAGTGGGATTGGTCACCGGGATTCTGATGGGTGTTTTCAGCCACCATCCCGCCCGGGTCTCCCCATCCCTGGCTCCTGGCTTGGGGACCACCCCTCCCTCCGGCCTCCTCCGCTCGCCATCCTTCAGCCTTGGGAAAAGAACCTTCTCACGCAAATTCCAGCCACAGGGCTCTCGGTCAAGAGAGACCACGAGGGGGCGCCCTGTCCGCGTGGCAGGCGAACACCTGTTGCAGGAACGCTCTGTGTATCAGGCTCCACGACAAAAGCGTATGATTTGACTTAAATTAAGTTTGTCCTTTGAGAATATTTTCATTTTCTTTAAGAGAATATAGTTTTCTTCTAAAAACTTGGCTCACGGTTGTTATTTCTTAGACAAATTACACGGAACTTACAAATGTCCTATTGGGAGATCATATAGTTAGTTTTCAGGCAGTAAAAACGTGGTATTTTAACTATTTTTGTATAAATCCCTGTAAAATCCCAAAATATGTGTTTGCTTTTCAGACTTCGGAATAATGTGGGGTTTTGTGTCCGTGTCTGAAGAGCAGTGACCTAACGAAATGTGGTTTGGGGAAACGCAGATTAATTTTCTTTCCTGTTGTCCCACACCAGTGCACATCAGCATTGGGAAGCTGGGACGTCTCAGCGATGGCTTATATTGGATTTGTACCCGTGGGTGGCCCCTGCGGCAAGAGACCCCTTATCATGATAACCCATCAGTGGGATATTTTGACTTAAGTCCATTTGCGCCTGAGTCACCAGTGAGCTGCTCCTGGCCACTGCTCTTGCCCTCCCCTGTTAGATGTGGTCTCTTTGCTTATAGGATCACAGCCGGGGAGGCAAGGCTGTAGGAATCAGAACAGAACGTTGCCTCGGATTGCCTTTTGGGATTCATCGGAGAAGAAGTGGCAGCCATTGGGGGCCAGCTGGGCTGAGGCCTGGAGCTGGGGGGCTCCCCTGGTGGACTGAGGGGAGCAAGTACACGGGTAGTTTTGTGTTCACCAAGTATCTATTTAAATGCAGAGGTTGTCCTGGGATGGGGGAAGTGTGTGTTTTCTTCCTTTCTTTTTTTTTTTTTTTTTTTAAGATTTTACTTATTTGACACAGAGAGAGAGAGACAGCAAGAGAGGGAACACAAGCAGGGAGAGTGGGAAAGGGAGAAGCAGGCTTCCTGCCGAGCAGAGAGCCTGATGCAGGGCTCGATCCCAGGGTCCTGAGATCATGACCTGAGCCGAAGGCAGTCGCTTAACCAACTGAGCCACCCAGGCACCCCAAGTGTGTGTTTTCTGAGAAGGGGACTTCGATAAGATCAGGTGGCTTCTCGGAGGCAGTGATCGCAACGGGGCAAGAGAGAGTACATTTCAGGAACGGGAGGCTGTTTCTGGCTTTCTCTTACTGCTGAGCTGGGTGGTTTTGCTTTCTAGCCAGTTACTGCAAAGCTTTCTTCTGGATGTCATCTCTTTTTGCTTCTCACGTCAAAGCTGCTTTGCCCTTGGTTTCTCCTTGCTGCAAACTCAGCCCTTCTCTTTTCTCTGCCTTTGTGTGTGCTGTGGAGGTGGCCCCTGACCTCCCGGCCGTGGAGGTCACCACCCACACCTGCTCCAGCCTGGTTACTGCGCCTCCCTAATCCAGCCGGGGGGAGTCATCACGTTGTGGAGCCCACTCCGAGATCCTGGGTGATGCTTTGTTGAAAGTCAGGGGCAAGGGAATGCGTGGCCCTGGGGGGCAGTGGCCTCATCTCGGGCCACACTTGGCTCTTTTTCTCTGGGCTCCAGGGCTCTGTGTCGCGTCAGTCAGGACTGGTGACCACCACTGCCCCTCTTACCGCAGAGCCTTCGCACACGCTGTTGGCTCTGCCTGGATCCGCTTTCCTTCCTGGTTAAATCGTTGAGCTCTCAGCCACAGGAATACATCAGGCTTCCAGGTATCACACGGCACCAAAAACCCGGAATCTGGGGACCCTGCTCTCCAAGCTCATTTTCCCAAAGCAGCATCTTCCAGTCCGTTTTCAGGAGTTATGCTGACCTGATGGTTGTTGAGGCTGAGGGAGCGGTGTGAGAGCCAGACTCTGAGCCAGGTAGATTGCCCAGCCCTGGGTGCCAAAGCCACCTGCCCTCAGGATATCTTCCTGGATGTTGGCACCTGGTGGCACTAACTGCCTTTGATCACTGCTGTCCTTTGGTGTGTCATACTGATGTCTGTCTCCTCACTCGACAGTGTGCGCTCCGGGCCGGAGTCTGTCTGGGCCGTTCACTCTTGTCTCCACGCTGCCCTGGCCTTTGGGGTCTCAATTCAGGACCCCACTACCGCATTGGTTTGCAAGTCTGAGTGCAGCCTTAGTTGCCCGATGGAGGAGCCAGAGGTGGGATGTAAAGGCCCAAGAATAGGGGTTTACACAGACACATTGGGTGTGTGCAGGTGTGTCCCAGGCGGTACACTCCCAGGGGTGCCTCTGTGCTGGGGTGCCTGCCTAGATGCACAGACCCTTGAGTGCCGGGTCCCTGCTGTGAGTGTGTGTGTGTGTGTGTGAGAAAGAGAGAGAGAGAGAATCCCTGAGATACCGAGAAAGATTGTGTGTGAGCGAGTGCATGTTTGAGAGAGAGCATGAGAGGTTGATCAGGAGAGATGGTGAGAGAGAGAGAGACATTGTATGACAGATTGAGTGAGAGAATGGTGGGGAGCGAGATTGAGAAGGATATTGAGAGACAATGAGCAAGAGGGGGAGAGAGAAAGGGAGGGCGGTTGAATTAATTGAATGAGGCCAAGAGAACCTGGTGTCCTTTCCCCACCTGTTCCTACAAAGTGGGGTGCCCCCAGAGCCAGGTGATTTGGAGGGCTCTCAGCCTCAGAGACCCTGTGGAGGCCAGCCCACAAACAGAAAAGGCCCAAATCCTGTATTTGACTATAGGCTCCCGGGTGTGTGTGTGTGTGTCTGTGATGGTGGGCTCTTGGAGGGTTCTGGGGGTGAGTCGTGGGCTTGGGGTACCTTCATGGTCCTGAGGGAGCAGGGGATGGTGTTGACCCCTCCTGGTCAGTGTTTCCTGCTGCTCTCTGGCCAGGAAACAAAGATGAGAGCGTGCTGAGCTGCAGATGAACTTGAGTGCCTTCTGTGGGCTTGCTCTGGTGGGGCTAGAAGGGGTGGGCAGTTGGGGCAGTGTTCATGGGACCTGGGAGGGGCAGGGCATGGAAACCCACAGAAGCAGAATTCTGGAGAGCAACGTGGGCCAAGGAATGACTTGGGGGTCAGTGGGCCAGTCTGTGGTGCTAATGAGGAGAAGCAGTGACGCATGAGGCTTTGCTCACCACCAGCTTCTCCCACCTTAACCCCCATCTCGCCTCTAGTTAGCAGATGCTCCCCGGGAGGGGTGAGGGCTGCGGCAGCTGTGGGGGTAGGAGGAGGCTCCGCCTGCAGGGGCTCCAGCAGGGCCGTGGGTTGGGATCTGAGGGCAGGTCCCGGAGTTTGCTGGTGACCTTTCAGCCAGGGCCGCTCTGGAGGACCTGGCCCTGCATGGTGTGTGGGTGTCGGGGCTCTGCGCACCCTGAGTGGGCGTGGGGGGGTCCCTGGCTGGGAGAGGGGTACACGCTCTGGCCGAGGTGGGGTGGGCTTGGAGACGGGAGGGGCCGGTGTGCCCCGGGTGGAGGTGGGGAAGCTGGTCCAGAGCCATCCGGGGAGGGATTCTGTGTGACAGTGTCTCCTGGGGTAGCAGGCCCATCCGGAGGCAGTGGGCACTCACCAGGTGCCTGGTTCCTGGAGACAGAGCCCAGGGAGGGTGTGGGGTCCCGGGAAACCTAGAGAACCCGAGGGACACAGCTGGAGCCACAGGGTGCCTTCTCCCTTTCCATCTTTTTTCTCTGGCCCTGAGCACGCTGCTGGGCTGCCCTCCCAGAGCCTGGGGGTGGGGGTGTCACAGTTGACCCTTTCCTATCCTGCAGAGGACATGGGGCCCCCCCAGGCCTCCCTGGGCTGGCGGGACTGTGGCCCTGAAACGTCTGTACTTGGCAAGGAAGTGGCCAGCAGTGGTGCTGGTGTGCCTATGACATGCTCACTTGCCACTCCTGTTGTCCCACGCCAGCGCCCCTCCTCTCCACACCTCTGCAGGTGCGCCCGCGTGCCACACACACCTGCGCTGTCCACGGGGTATGTAACTGCCTCACAGACCACCTCCCGGGCCTGAAGCTGCTAGCACGCATCTGCCCAGGCACTGTGTGACGCAGCCGGCTCACTTCCCTGGGACAGTGCCTGGGCCATCCGTGTCCCTGTCCTCGGTCAGCCTTGCGGACCCTGAGGGTGGGGCTCGAGTCCAGGAGGGGCATTTCACCAGGCCCAGTGTTTACTCAGCCTCCTTCAATCCCAGATTGTTTGGGAAACACGCTCTTCCCCCTGAGCCAGCCGCGCTGGGAGGATTGCCAAAAGCCTCTTCCGCTGGGCCCTCTGCCTGGGGTCGATTTCAGCCACCCTCCGCTGTCCTTGCAGCCAGATGGGGGCTTTGAGTCTCGGCCTTCCCAGCTCGGCTCAGCTCTCTCCTGCCATGCCCACCATGTGGTTGACTGTGACCCTGCGGAGGGGGCCTTCCTCCGATGTGGGGAACAGGTCTCATGGGGAGTGGAGGGAGGCCCACTGGCCGAGAGGAGTGCCCGCAGGGAGCAGAGAAGGCTCTGTCTGTGAGGAGACAGACTGACCAGGCCGGTACCACCCGGACTGGGAGGCAGAGAGGGGGCCCACCCTGTCATGTATGGGGGTCAGGAGCCACTCATGTGGGTGAGGAGCCCCACGGTCCTAGGGGAAGACCACAGGAGCCCTGGGTGGGAGTGGTGGGGTCTCCCTGCTAGGAGTCAGGGGGAAAGTTTGCATTTAGCTGTGAGGTGGGCCCACCTTCCCTCCTCCTTCTCGCTCTTCTTATTTATTTATTTACTTTTAAAGATTTTATTTTAAAGTAATCTCTACACCCAACGTGCGGCTTGAACTCGCGACCCCGAGAGATCAAGAGTTGTATGCTCTCCTGACTGAGCCAGCCAGGCGTCCCTCTCTCGTCTTTAAAAAAAAAAAAAAAAAGTAATTAAAGACTGTTATATTTGGTCTGATTGGGGAAAAAAAAGAATAACTCGCTGGCTTTTGGACTGAGCACCTGGGTGGATATATTCCCCGTTCCCTGGAGGGGAAGATGTGGTAGAACAGGTTCCGTGTGGGAGTGTAAATGGAAAATTCTGCTTTGCCACATGGAGGCAAAGGACAGACACCACTGTGTCTGTCACGTGGAGCAGGCAATTGGATATTTAAGTTTGGAGCTCAGGGAGGAAGTCAGGGCTGGTGATCGAAAGGTGTTCGAAATCATCGCTGAGATCACGGGGAAGGAGGGTGAGACAGAAAAGGGAAGGGGCCCCACATCTAACTCTTGGCAAGGGGGATGGAGCAGCAGTGGCTGGTGAGGTGGGCTGGCGGGGTAGGGAGGGTGGATTAAGGTGGCATCGGAGAAGCCTTGCAGAAAAAGGGCAGGGTCTGCAGCAGGGGCTTTGGAAAGATGGAGATCACCGTGACCTGAATAAAGCTGTTGCGGGGCCGTGATGGGGCATAAGTAGGTTCGAGCCCACTGAGCTGAGGGGATGGAAGGAAGAGGAAGCATGAAGAGTAGCCAGCTCTTTCAGGTGTATTGGGAAGAGGTGCAGCAGGGGAAGGGGGCTTGGGGCAGGGAGAGTTCTTTTAGTATGCGGAGGCCTGTTTGAAGCTCCCTGCCCATGTCCGTAAGAGCATGTATGCCCCCCGCCATGGGCATCCCAGGGTTGTCTTGCCCACCAGACCCCACTCTCCGAAGCGACAGGGTCTGGGGCTGCAGCAGTCACAGCTGGGTCCAGCCCCTCGTCCAGCATCTGGCTCCAAGGATGCTGGTGGATGCTGGTGAAGGGAATGGGCCGGTACATATAAAGCACTGGGCACACTAACAGGTGCATAATAAATGCTCAGTAAAAGTGAGTTACTGTTGGGCGCCTGGGTGGCTCAGTTGGTTAGGCGATTGCCTTCGGCTCGGGTCATGATCCTGGAGTCCCGGGATCGAGTCCCGCATCGGGCTCCCTGCTCGGCGGGGAGTCTGCTTCTCCCTCTGACCCTCCCCCATCTCATGTGCTCTCTCTCTCTCTCTCTCTCTCAAATAAATAAATAAATAAAATCTTTAAAAAATAAAAAATAAAAAAAAAAGTGAGTTACTGTTGTCTGGCAGATGGGGAAGCAGCTGAAGACGGGGTGGTAGCAGTTCTAGAGGCCACGGTGCCGCCGGGGAAGCCTGGACCGGGGTGCTGGCTCCAGGTCCCGAAGGATGGAGGGGTTGGAGGTGCCCAGCAGCACCAGGCAGGCCAGCTTCGGGAGTCAGGGCGGCAGCCAGCCCCGGAAACGGATCGCATCACCACCCAGGAGCTCCCAGCTCCAGGGGAAACCAGGAGAGACCCCGGAGGAAGGGGCTACCTAGGGAGAGGAGTCATTGATTGAACCTCACCAGGATAGTGTGTCTTGCAGATTCATCATCCCCCAGCCACCATGACGCATACGGAAGGTGCCAACAGCTTTGCGCTGACTGGGGAGGCATCCGGTGGTGGCGCCATGGAGAACCTGAGCCAGAGACCGGTCACCGGGGGCCCTTTTGACCTCCTGTTGGGCCAGAGAGATGTGGTCATCCCCATGTGAGGAATGCACAGATTCTCTTTTCGACCAGCTCAATGTCCCTGAAGATGCGTGTCAGGACGGCAGATGCCGCTGGAGATCTTCAAGCAAATGAACAAGAGTGACCGAATAGCTGCAGACAGAGCTAAAGGAGCCAGACTGGCAGAAAAGCTTGCGAGGGCCCGGGCTGCACCGAGAGACTGGATCCAGAGGCAGCTCGGTACCTGAGGGAACACGGCCCATATAAACGACGACAGCTGGAACTGGACAGTGAGCCGAGGAGGGTGGAAAACCGAGTGCACCAAGTCCGGGTGCAGCCGGGCCAGCTGCAGACGACCAGCCTCTTCAGTGCAGCCTTTCACATCTGGCACAGAGGACAGACAGTTCGGTACGATCGGGACCCTCAGACCGGGTCGCCTGCCCAGTGTCCCTGGGGGCACCGAATGAGGTCAACGCTGCTTGGGGCCGGAAGGCATTGCTGCTGTACTCCCTGGATGGGCAGATGGGTCTGAAGTTTCAGAGGCAGCAACTTGCCCCCTGGGGAAAGCATTTCATTCTGGAGCCTCTGGCGGACAAAATAAGTTGCTGCGATTGTCTTGTTCTGGAACTTCTGACCACGTGATGGTGGCTTTCTGGGGCGCTGTGTGGCAGATCGAAGAGGGAGGTGGAGAAAGGGAGAGACCCATTTTCGTCTTCCTCACAGGAGGCGAGATTGAAGACCCAGGAGGCCGTGTGGCTTTGGCACCATGAAACCCCAGTCTAACCCCGATGGAACAGTGGCCCGAAGTTCTCCGGTTCACGCTGGCGGATTTTAAGTGGGGTCTGGCTCGGGCATAGTTTTGTAGCCAGACTTCCTTTTTCTCCTTCGATGCCCACCCCAAAAGCTTTGTGTTCTGTTTGCAAAAATAAACGTTTTGAATCCCATTCAGATAATATCAAACAGCATATGTTTACGATACTAGAAAAGAAAAAAAAAAGTCCACAAAGCCACTCTATTTTAAAATATTGGAGGGTCGGTTCTGGAAGCACAACCTGCCGTGTACAGCTGTGTAGTAATGCCCAGGCTGCTCTGCTGGAGGCATGAAACGGTGTTCATTGCTATTTGAGACATTATGGGGAGGGTTAATTATTTGTAATGAAAGGTTTGCAGCAGCCTGAGAAAAAAGCAAGTTACTGTTCTTGCTCAGGTGAGCAAACGTAGGATAAAGCGTGTCTGGAGTTTGTACGTGGGTCCCTCTGTGGGGACAGTGTGTCCCTTCAGCGATGCTGTGTGTGACTTTGCACGCGTGGGCCCACCTTGTGTCCTAAAACCTGCCCCTGCACAGCTGGGACCACCTGCTGGGAAGAGGCCACACGACCTGGAGACCCGGAGACGGGGCATGATGCGTGAAGACCTCCAGGCCCCTGCTTTGGTGGTTCCAGGCAGACATTTTTCTGGCTCTGAGGTCACAGCAGTGTCCCTGACTCGGGTCAGCTCCCTCCTCAGAGGGGACCACTGAGCCAGCTGCAGACCTTCTGCAGACCTCACTGCTAGGACCATGTCCATGTGGATGTCCCTGTGGCAGGTGGGTCTCCAGGGCCAGGGCCCTCTGAGCAGCCCTCCGTGCAAGTCCTCCCCTGGGTCTCACGTCCGTTCTGCAGCTCTCCCCTTCCTCCTGTGCTACAGGCGCTCCTCTCACCCCTCAGTGCTGTGTTGAGCCCCCTTTGGTCCTGATCGTCTCCTTTCTCCATCCTACTCAGGGCTGGGGCAAGACCCTGCCATATGTCTTCATCAAGAGGAAATGTGGTCCCACGTTCTCAAACAAACTCGCTGGTCTGCATTTGTCCACGTCTCCTTGCCACTGTCACTGGGAGAGTGGCTCATAAGCATGTTCGAGGTCCCCCCATGTTCAAGCACGTTTGACAGTCTCCCTAGTTCCGTGCTGCTCTCCAGGTTCAACTGGAGTCATGGTTTTCCTTTTCTTTTTTCATTTTATATTGAGACATATATCATGTATGCCGAGGCTAGAAAACATGTAAGTACAATTTAAAAGAACGTGCCAGGGGATCTACTTCCTAGCTTGAGAAATAGAATATATATTAGCTGAATCCCACATGGACCCTGCTCCGGGCACATCCCCCTGTAGTTACCCCCTCAGGCATAAGGAGGCTGCTGAGTGATGTGTTAATTACCCCTGTGCTTTTCTTTTCTTTTTTTCTTTTTTTTTTTTAATTTTATTTATTTATTTGAGAGAGAGAATGAGATAGAGAGAGCATGAGAGGGGGGAGGGTCAGAGGGAGAAGCAGACTCCCCGCCGAGCAGGGAGCCCGATGCGGGACTCGATCCCGGGACTCCAGGATCATGACCTGAGCCGAAGGCAGTCGCTTAACCGACTGAGCCACCCAGGCGCCCACCCCTGTGCTTTTCTGTGTTGTTTTGCCACCAGGTAGCCTTAAACAATTTATTGTTTAGTATTGAACGCTTTGGGACTGTCTTATATTACTCGAATCACCCTGTGGGCTTTCTTCTGTGTTTACTTCTGCCCAGTCTTACATTTGAAAGATTCATGCATGTGTTTGTGTGTGGCTGGAGTCATTCATTCTGATTGCTGGGTAATCTCCCATTGATGAGCACAGCACAAGTGATGTAACCATCATACTGTACATGGCTATTTGGGTCGTTTCTAGTTGATAGCTTCCGTAGAGCGCATATCTGTGTGCATTATTATAACTCTTATCTTGGTGCATCTATTTAAGAATTTCTCTAGGTTATATGCCAGTGAGTCATATGGTATGTGTAATATTTCCTGTTCCTAGATATTGTGAAATCATTTTCCAAAGTGGTTGTAACAATTTACATATAACCCAAATTCAAGACCGTAGCACTTTTACTCACCTTCTTCCTTTTTGCCTCTACTGTGTTACATCTATATTATATATGAATTCATCTATGTCACATTTTTAAGGATAAAATAAATCATGAGTTTATACTAATACTTCCTTTTTTATTAAAGATTTTATTTATTTGTCAGAGAGAGAGCAAGAGAGAGAGCACAAACAAGGGGAGCAGCAAGCAGAGGGAGAAGCAGGCTCCCCACTGAGCAGGGAGCCTGATGGGGGACACGATCCCAGGGCCCCGGGATCATGACCTGAGCCGAAGGCAGACGCTTAACCGACTGAGCCACCCAGGCACCCCTATACTGATACTTCCAACTCAAATTCAGGGTTCCAGCATTTTGACCTTTTTTCTCTCTCCTATGTTGCACATCGAGTGTTCTGTAACATCTGTGTTTTCTTCTAGGAGTTTTATGGTTTCAGGTCTTACATTTAAGTCTTTAATCCATTTCGAGTTAATTTTTGTGAGTGATATAAGATAGGCCCCCAATTGCATTCCTTTGCGTGTAAATATCCAGTTTCCCCGAGACTAGTTATTGAAGAGACTATCTTTTCCCTATTGAGTGTTCACGGCTCCTTTGTCAAGTATTAGTGGACTGTACATGCATGTGTTTATTTCTGGGCCTTGGGTTCTGTTCCATTGATCTGTGTGTCTGTGTCTACACCAGTGCCATACTGTTTTGATCACTACAGCTTTGTAGTATAGTTTGAAATCAGGACGTGTGATGCCTCCAGCTTTCTTTCTCAGGATTGCTTTGGCTGCTCAGGTCTCTTGTGCTTCCATATGAACTTTAGGATTGCTTTTTTCTATTTTTGTGAAACGTGCCATTGGAATTTTGATAGTGATTAGGATCTAATTACTTATTAATTACATTGAATTTGAAGATGTTTATTGCATTCCGTTTTTGGTGAAAAAAGTAACAAATTTATTGAGCGCAACTTTTGGAACTACACAAAGTATAACGGGGTAAGAAGCATTTTTCTTTCTTTTTCTTTTTTTTTAAAGATCTTATTTATTTTTGTGAGAGAGAGCGTGCGAGAGAGAGCATGTGAGAGAGAGCATGAGCTGGAGGAGAGGCAGATAGAGAGGGAGGGGCAGACTCCCCGCTGAGCAGGGAGCCCGATGCGGGGCTCAATCCCAGGACTCTGGGATCATGACCCAAGTCGAAGGCAGACACTTAACCAACTGAGCCACCCAGCTGCCCTAAGAAACATTTTTCTAGTCCATTTCTGAGGACTAAGTCATGAACTGCTCCACTGCAATTAAATATTTTTTGCAACAATTGGGTGCCAAGTTTAACATTCATTTATTTTCTCCTTTCAGTACAGGCAGTAAAGCACCATTTTCTTTCAGTTTCTTAACAATATGCAGATGTTCAACAAGTTCCTCTTTCACAGCTGAGGGTATGTTGGCCAATGTGAGTGAGCTTTTAATTGTCGAAATTCTTCATCCTCCAATATATCAAATATCTCATATTCAACACCAGTACTATTTAGTATTTCCAGAATTTATTAGCTGCATCCACATTTTGCTTCCTGTTGCTTTTCATAAAGAGCATTACAGAAGCTCTATTTTCTCTAATTTGGGAGCTTTGGGGCAAATTGTATCTAGTTCTTCAGATGTTTCCAGCTTCTTAATTCAATCAAGTCCCCTATGAGCTCTCCAGAAACAGAGCTGGGGATAGGTGGGCCAATTGGAATACGTTTTGAGGCCCTGATGAACTTCTTCATCTGAGAGGATATCAAAACTGCTAAACCAAAAATTGTGTTTGTTAAGAATTTCTGCCATCTGCTTGCTGAAACTGCAGCATGGTTCCTAAAGAGTTCCTTTCATAAACAACATGCAAGGGGCAACGGGTGAATTTCTTCAAGTATAGGTTGAAATCTTTAGGATGCTCTTTACCAGTGGGTGGAAAGGAACCTCCTAGGGGGACCTGGGTGGCTCAGTCAGTTATGCATCTGCCTTCAGCTCGGGTCATGATCCCACATTGGGCTCCTTGCTCAGTGGGGAGTCTGATTCTCCCTTGGCCTGCCGCTCTCCCTGCTTGTGCTCTCGCACGCTCTGTCTCTGTCAGATAAATAAAATCTGTAAAAAAAAATTAAAAAAAAAAAAAGGGAACCACCTAGATGCATGTCCCTGAACTTTTTTGGTCAACTCTGGGGTATGTGCATCATCTAATTGGTCAATTTTTGGAGAATTCTTGAAAAACAGAAAGTTGGGAACTAATTTCATTTTTTTAAGATATATCAGGAACAGGGCACCTGGGTGGCTCAGTTGGTTAGGCAACTGCCTTCGGCTCAGGTCATGATCCTGGAGTCCCTGGATCGAGTCCCGCATCGGGCTCCCTGCTCAGCGGGGAGTCTGCTTCTCCCTCTGACCCTCCTCTCTCTCACGCTCTCTCTCTCTCATTCTCTCTCTCGCAAATAAATAAAAAAATCTTAAAAAAAAAAAAAAGAGAGAGATACCAGGAACAGCTTTAGCTTCCAGCTTTATAGACGACACTTGGGGATGTTCTTTGGCTAACTCTGCCATTACGATGTTCAGCTGGGTATACCATGGAGCTCATGGTGCCTGAAAATAAAACACAGGAGGGACTTGGCTCTGAGGTACAGCAGTTCCTCAAAATGCCAGGCTGAGCCAGCCTCCACCATGACTTCTGTTGCCTCATCAGCCCTGAGACCATGCTGCGGCCACCAGACCGGGATTGAACGTATATAGAAGGCTTTGGGTAGAATGGACATTTTAACGATATTCTTCTGAACCATGAACACAGGGTATCTTTCCATTTATTTGTGTTTTCTTCAGTTTCATTTAGTTTTCAGTGTCTAGTCTTTCATTACTTTGGTTAAATTTATTCCTAGGTATCTTATTCCTTTTGATACAATTATAAATGGATTTCTTAATTTCTCTTTCTGAAAGTTTATTAGTGTATAGAAACAACAGATTTGGTACATTTCTTTTGTATCCTGCAACTTTACTGAATTTGTTGATCAGTTTTGTGTTTTGGAGGAGTGTATAGGGTTTTCTGTGTATAATATGTCATCTGCAAATAGTGACAGTTTTACTTCTTTCTTATTTGGATGCCTATGATTCCTTTTTCTTGCCTGATTGCTCTG
Organism: Neomonachus schauinslandi; assembly: GCF_002201575.2. Classification (NCBI taxonomy): domain Eukaryota; kingdom Metazoa; phylum Chordata; class Mammalia; order Carnivora; family Phocidae; genus Neomonachus; species Neomonachus schauinslandi. The sequence goes on along the minus strand of NC_058418.1, from coordinate 17,098,938 downwards.
GCTGGGACTTTAAATACTGTGTTGAATAAAAGTGACAAGAGTGGGCATCCTCGTCTTGTTCCTGATCTCAGAAGAAAAACTTTTAGCTTTTCACCATTGAGTGTGATGTTAGGGGTTTGTTTCTTTCATTTCTGATTTTGAGTCTTTCTCCTTTTTTCTTTTTTACTCTAGCTAAAGTTTTAAAATATACCTTTATTTTTATATTGGGGGAGAGGGAGTAGAAAAGAAAACAGCCCCTATACTGGGCTCTACTCAGTGGCAACTTTTTGTTCCATAGGGTTAAGAAAGGCTTTGAGGAAATAAAAGTTGTTTGGAAAAATCCAGGTGTAGGTGCTTTGGATGTTGTTATGGGGAGAAGAGATGAAGTGAAGTGTGAAGGCCCCTTACACCCTCCATCTTGTTTCAGATTATGTTATGGAACCCTGGAGTGGAGAAAGCGCCACTTTCATTCCTGCTTCTTAGGATGGTTGATGGCCACCTAGCGATAAAGAATGATAAGCAGGAAGAGCCACACTCCCGGCATGTTGACAAAGATGGCCAGCTGCCTTTCTGTGATCATCCTGATCAGCTGGGCTTGGCTTCAACCTGGTCTGTGCCCTAGTTCAACATAGACCTGGTCCTGCTCTAACTAAAGGTTTGTCGGTTTTGTTTATTGTTTCAAAAATCCAGCTCTTAATTTCATTGATGTTTGTGGTTTCTATTTCATTTCTTTCTGCTCTGATCTTTATTTCCTTCCTTTTCCTGCTAACTTTGGATTTACTTCTTTTTCTAGTTCCTTTAGGTGTTAAGTTAGATTGTTTGAGATCTTTTTTTTAAGATTTTATTTATTTAGGGTGCCTGGATGGCTCAGTTGGTTAAGTATCTGCCTTTGGCTCAGGTCATTATCCCAGGGTCCTGGGATTGAGTCCCATGCTGGGCTCCCTGTCCTGCAGGGAGTCTGCTTCTCCCTCTGCCCCTCCTCCCAGTCATGCTCTCAATCTCGAGAGAGAGCAAGCGAGAGAGAGCACGAGCAGGAGTGGAGGGGCAGAGAGAGGGGGAGAAGCAGACTCCCTGCTTAGCAGGGACCCCCCCCCCCCCGTAACTCGGGGCTCGATCCCAGAACCCCGGGATCATGACCTGAGCCAAAGGCAGATGCTTAACTGACTGAGTTATCCAGGAGCCCCAAGATCTTTCTTTTTCCTTAATGTAGGTGTTTATTGCTATGAACTTCACACTTAGAACTGCTTTTGCTGCATCCCACAAGTTTTGGTGTGTGGGTTTCTGTTTTCATTTGTTTCAAGATATTTTTTTACTTCTGTTTTGATTTCATCCTTGGCCCTTTGGTTGTTCAGAGGTGGTTGTGTAATTTACACGAATTTCCAACTTTCCTCCTGTTACCAATTTCTAGTTTCATTCAGTTGTGGTTAGAAAAAATACTTGGTATGATTTCAATTTTCTTAAATTCGCTAAGATTTGTTGTGTGACCCAATATATGGTCTATCCTGGAGAATGTTCTGTGTGTGCTTGGGAAGAATGTGTATTCTTCTGGTTGGATGGAATGTCCTGTATTTCCTGGTAGGTCCATTTGGTCTAAAGTATGGTTCAAGTCCAGTGTTTATTGATTTTCTGCCTAGATGATCTACCCATTGTTGAAAGTAATGGGTATTGAAGTTCCCTGCTATTATGGTATTGTTGCTTATTTCTCTCTTCAGAGCTGTTAGTATCTGCTTAATATATTTAGATGCTCTGATGTTGGGTGCATATATATTTACAGTTGTTAAATCTTCCTGATGAAATTGATGCTTTTATCATTATATAATGACCTTCTTTGTCTCTTGTGACAGTTTTTTTTTAAAGATTTTATTTATCAGAGACAGAGAGAAGGAACACAAGCAGGGGGAGTGGCAGGCAGAGGGAGAAGCAGGCTCCCTGCTGAGCAAGGAGCCCGATGTGGGACTTGATCCCAGGACCCTGGGATCATGACCTGAGCTGAAGTCAGACGCTTAACTGACTGAGCCACCAGGTGCCCCTCTTGTGACAGTTCTTAACTTAAGGTCTTTTACCTGTATTAAGTATAGCTACCTCTAATTTCTTTTGGTTTCTACTTGCTTGGAATATCTTCTTCCATTCCATCACTTTGAGCCTATGTGTATCCTTAAAGCTGATCTGAATCTCTTGTAGGCAGTATCTAGTTGTATCTTTTTTAAAAAAAATATTTATTTGTCAGAGAGAGAGTGAACACAAGCAGGGGGAGGGGCAGAGGAAGAGGAAGAAGGAGACTCCTCACAGAGCAGGGAGCTCAGATCCCAGAACTCCTAGATCATGACCTCAGCCAAAGGCAGATGATTAACCGACTAAGCCACCCAGGCGCTCCTCTAGTTGTATCTTTCTTTCTTTTTTTTTTTTTTTAAAACAATATGGCTTCTTTTTCCTTTACATCTTAAGATTTTTTTTTTTAAGATTTTATTTATCTATTTGACAGAGAGAGACACAGCGAGAGCGGGAACACAAGCAGGGGGAGTGGGAGAGGGAGAAGCAGGCTTCCCGCTGAGCAGGAAGCCCGATGTGGGGGTCTCAATCCCAGGACCCTGGGGTCATGATCTGAGCTAAAGGCAGACGCTTAACGACTGAGCCACCCAGGCGCCCCCTCTAGTTGTATCTTTTTTTAAAAAATCCATTCAGCCACTCTATGCCTTTTGATTAGAGAATTTAATTTACTTACATTTGTAGTAATTATGAATAAGGACTTACTAATGTCATCTTATTGGTTTTTTTTTTTTTAAGCTTTATTTTATTTTAGAGAGAGAGAGCACACGTGTGTGCAGTGGGGGGGCAGAGGGAGAGAATCTCAGGCAGACTCCCGGCTGAGTGTGGAGCCTGTCGCAGGGCTCAATCTCAGGACCCATGAGACCATGACCTGTGCTGAAACCAAGAGTCAGACGCTTTACCAACTGAGTCACCCTGGTGCCCCTCATTAGTTGTTTTTGTCTGTTGTGTAGTTCTTTGTTCCTTTCCTTTCCTCCTCTTTTGCTGTCTTCCTGTGTGAATTGATGATTTTCCACAGTGGTATGATTCGTTCCTTTTCTCTTTTTCATTTGTGTAACTACTGTAGGTTTTTGCTCTTTTTCTTTGTTCCCATGAGGCTTACATAAAACTTCTTAATGCCATAAGAGTCTATTTTAAACTGATAACAACTTAGTTTGATCATACATGAAAATCTATTCTTTTATTCCCCTCCATTTTTTTAAATTGAAGAATAATTGACATACAATATTGTATTAGTTACAGGTGTATAATATAGTGATTTGATAGTGATTTACGTTACAAAATGGCCACCACAATAAGTCTAGTTACTCTATCACCGTACAAAGTTGTTATTATATTATTGACTATATTCCCTATGCTGTACATTATATCTCCATGTTTTATTTATTTTATAACTGGAAGATTGTACCTCTTTTTTTTTAAGATTTTATTTATTTATTTGACAGAGACACAGCGAGAGAGGGAACACAAGCAGGGGGGGTGGGAGAGGGAGAGGGAGAAGCAGGCTTCCCGCGGGGCAGGGAGCCCGATGCGGGGCTCGATCCCAGGACCCCAGGATCATGACCCGAGCCGAAGGCAGACGCTTAACGACTGAGCCACCCAGGCGCCCTGGAAGACCTCTTAACTCCCTTCACCTATTTCATCCATCCTCCCAACCCATTTCCCTCTGGTAACCATCAGTTTCTTCTCTGCATCCGTAAGTCTGGTTCTGTTTCGGTTTTGTTTTTTAGATTCCATATATAAGTTAAATCATACAATGTCTTTCTCTTTCTGACTTATTTTACTTAACATAATACCCTCTAGGTCTATCCGTGTTATCACAAATGGCAAGATTTCATTTTCTTTATGGATGAGTAATATTATATTGTATATTCTATGTATACACACACACACACACAAACACACCACATTTTTTTTTTTTAAGATTTTTTATTTATTTTTTGACAGAGACTGAGACAGCGAGAGAGGGAACACAAGCAGGGGGAGTGGGAGAGGGAGAAGCAGGCTTCCTGTGGAGCAGGGAGCCCGATGCAGGGCTCGATCCCAGGACTCTGGGATCATGACCTGAGGCGAAGGCAGACGTTTAACGACTGAGCCACCCAGGCACCCCCACACCACATCTTCTTTATCCATTCGTCTGTTGATGGACATTTAAATTGGTACCGTAACTTGGCTATTATAAATAATGCTGCGATAAACATAGAGGTGCATATGTTTTTTTTCGGATTAGTGTTTTTTGTTTTCTTTGGATAAATACCTACAAGAGGAATTGTTGGATTGTGTGGTAGTTCTGTTTTTAATTTCTGAGGAACCCAATCTGTTTTCCATAGTGGCTGCATCAATTTACATCCCACCAACAGTGCACGAGGGCTCCCTTTTCTCCACATCCTCGCCAACAGTTGCTATTTCTTGTCTTTGTGATACTGGCTGTTCTGATAGGTATGAGGTGATCTCTCATTGTGGTTTTGATTTGCATTTTCCTGATGCTTAGTGATGTTGAGCATCTCTTCTTGTGCCTATTGCCCATCTTTATGTCTTCTTTGGAAATATGTGTGTTCAGGTCCTCTGACCATTTTTAGATATGGACTTTTTTTTTTTTTTAAAGATTTTATTTATTCATTTGAGACACAGAGATAGAGAGAGAGAGAGCATGAGCACTGGGAGAGGCAGAGGGAGAGGAAGAAGCAGACTCCCTGCTGAGTCAGGAGCCCGATGTGGGGCTCGATCCCAGGACCCTGGGATCATGACCTGAGCCGAAGGCAGACGCTTAACCATCTGAGCCACCCAGGCGCCCCTTAGGTATGGACTTTTTGATATTGAGTTGTATGAGTTCCTTTTTTCTTTTCTTTGTCAAGTTTTTATTTAAATTCCAGTTAGTTAACAGACCATGTAATATTACTTTCAGGTGTAAATTTAATGATTCATCACTTACAATACTCAGTGCTTATCACAAGTGTCCTCCTTAATACCCATCACCCATTTAGCCCAACCCCCCACTCCCCTCCCCTCCAGTGACCCTGTTTGTTCTCTACAATTAAGAGTCTGTTTTCTCGTTTGCCTCTCTCTTTTATTTTTTCTCCCTATGGTCATATGTTTTGTTTCTTAAATTCCACATATGAGTGAAGTAATGTGGTATTTGTCTTTGACTGACTTATTTTGCTCAGCATAATACTCTCTAGCTCCATCCATGTCATTGCAAATGGCAAGATTTCATTCTTTTTGATGACTGAGTAATATTCCATTGTATACACCACATCTTCTTTATCCATTCATCAGTTGATGGACATTTGGGCTCTTTCCATATTTGGCTATTGTGGACATTGCTGCTTTAAACATTGGGATGCATGTATCACTTTGAATCAGTATTTCTATATCCTTTGTGTAAATACCTAATAGTGCAATTGCTGGATTGTAGGGTATCTCTACTTTTAACTTTTTAAGGAACCTTCATACTGTTTTTCCAGAGTGGCTGCACCAGTTTGTATTCCCACCAACAGTGTAAGAGGGCTCCCCTTTCACGGCATCCTCGCCAACATCTGTTTTGCCTGTGTTGTTAATATTAGCCATTCTGACAGGTGTGAGGTGATATCTCATTGTGGTTTTGATTTGTATTTCCCTGATGATCAATGATGTTGAGCATCTTTTCATGTCTGTTAGCCGTCTATACGTCTTCTTTAGAAAAATGTCTATTCATGTCTTTTGCCCATTTTTTAACTGGATTATTTATTTTTTGGGTGTTGAGTTTTATAAGTTTTTTTTCTTAAAGATTTTATTTATTTATTTGACAGAGAGAGAAACAGCAAGAGAGGGAACACAAGCAGGGGGAGCGGGAGAGGGAGAAACAGGCTCCCCACTGAGCAGGGAGCCCGAAGCGGGGCTCGATCCCAGGGATCTGGGATCATGACCTGAGCTGAAGGCAGATGCTTAACAACTGAGCCACCTAGGCGCCCCAAGTTTTATAAGTTCTTTATAGATTTTGGATACTAAACAGTTATGTCTTTTGTAAATATCTTCTCCCATTCTGTCATTTATCTTTTAGTTTTGTTGATTGTTTCCTTTGCTGTGCAGAAGCTTTTTTTTAAAAAGATTTTATTCATTCATTTAAGAGAGAGAGACAGAGCACAAGCAGGGGGAGAGGCAGAGGGAGAGGGAGAAGCAGACTCCCCGCTGAGTCGGGAGCCTGATGCGGGGATCGAGCCCAGGACCCGGAGATCACGACCCGAGCCGAAGGCACACGCTCAACCACCTGAGTCACCCAGGTGCCCCTGTGCAGAAGCTTTTTACCTTGATGAAGTCCCAATAGTTTATTTTTGCTTTTGTTTCCCTTGCCTCAGGGGACAGATCTAGTAAGAAGTTGCTATGGCTGATATGAAAGAGGTTGCTGCCTCTGTTCTCCTCTAAGATTTTGATGGTTTCAAGTCTCACATTTAGGTCTTTAATCCATTTTGAGTTTATTTTTGTGTGTGGTGTAAGTGGTCTGGTTTCATGCTTTTGCATGTTGCCATCCAGTTTTCCCAACACCATTTGTTGAAGAGACTCTTTTTTCCCATTGGATATTCTTTCCTGCGTTGTCAAAGATTAGTTGACCATAGAGTTGTGGGTCCATTTCTGAGTTTTCTGTTCTGTTCCATTGATCTATGTGTCTGTTTTTGTACCAGTACCATACTTTGTTGAGGGTTTTTACCAAGAATGGATGCTGTACTTTGTCAAATGCTTTTTCTGCATCTATTGAGAGGATCTTGTGGTTCGTATCCTTTCTTTTATTAAGGTGGTGTATCATGTTGATTGATTTTGTGAATATTGAACCAAATCCCACTTGATCATGGTGAATGATTCTTTTAATGTATTGTTGGATTTGGTTTGCTAGTATTTTGTTGAGAATTTTTGCATCCATGTTCATCAGGGATATTGGCCTGTAGTTCTCTTTCTTAGTGGGGTCTTTGTCTGGTTTTGAAATCAGAGTAATGCTGGCCTCCTAGAATGAATTTGGAAGTTTTCCTTCCATTTCTATTTTTTGGAATAGTTTGAGAGGAATAGGTGTTAACTCTTACTTATTTATTTACTTACTTTTTTTTTTTTTTAAGATTTTATTTATTTATCTGAGAGAGAGAATGGGAGACAGAGAGCATGAGGGAGGAAGGGTCAGAGGGAGAAGCAGACCTCCCGCTGAGCCAGGGAGCCCGATGTGGGACTTGATCCCAGGACTCCAGAATCATGACCTGAGCCGAAGGCACTTGCTTAACCAACTGAGCCACCCAGGCGCCCCTTTACTTACTTATTTTTTTTTTTAAAGATTTTATTTATTTATTTAAGAGAGAGAATGAGAGAGAGAGAGCATGAGAGGGGGGAGGGTCAGAGGGAGAAGCAGACTCCCTGCCGAGCAGGGAGCCCGATGCGGGACTCAATCCTGACCTGAGCCCCTACTTACTTATTTTTAAGTAGGCTCAATACGGGACTTGAACTGATGACCTGAGATCAAGACCTGAGCTGAGACCAAGAATTAGATACTTAACCAACTGAGCCACTCAGGTGCCGCAGGTATTAACTCTGGCCCTGGACTTGTGTTTGTTGAGAGATTTTTGATTACTGATTCAATTTCTTTGGTGGTTATCAGTCCGCTGAAGTTTTCTATTTCTTCCTGTTTCAGTTTTGGTAATTTATATGTTTCTAGGAATATATTGTCCAATTTGTTGGCATATAATTTTTCATTTTATCCTCTTGTAATTGTTAGTATATTTGTGGTATTGGTTGTTATTCTCTCTCATTTGTGATTTTATCCATGTGGGTCCTTTCTCTTTTCCTTTTGGTAAGTCTGGCTATAAAAATAATTTTATTATTTTTTTTCAAAGAACCAGCTCCTGGTTTCATTGATATGTTCTACTGGGTTTTGTTTGTTTGTTTCTATATCACTTTATTTCTATTCTAATCTTTCTTATTTCCCTTCTTCTGCCGGCTTTAGGCCTCATTTGTTGTTCTTTTCCTAGCTCCTTTAGGTGTAAGGTTAGGTTGTTTATTTGAGATTTTTCTTGCTTCTTGAGATAGGCCTGTATTGCTCTGTACTTCCCTCTTAGGACTGCTTTTGCTGCATCCCAGAGGTTTTGGACTGGCATGTTTTTATTTTCATTTGTTTCCATGTATTTTTTTTAAACCCAGTCTTTGGTTTAAAACCTACTTTGTCTGGGGTTGCCTGTGTGGCTCAGTTGTTAAGCGTCTGCCTTGGGCTCAGGTCATGATCCCAGAGTCCTTGGATCGAGCCCCGCATCAGGCTCCCTGCTCGGCGGGAAGCCTGCTTCTCCCTCTCCCACTCCCCCTGCTTGTGTTCCCTCTCTTGCTGTGTCTCTATCAAATAAATAAATAAAATCTTTAAAAAAAAAATCTAGTTTGTCTAAGTGTGGCTACTCTGGCTTTCTTTTGACATCCATTGACATGGTAAATGGTTCTCCATCCCCTCACTTTCATTTTTTTTTTTTTTTAAGATTTTATTTATTTATTTGAGAGAGAGAGAATGAGCAGTGGGAAGGGGCAGAGAGAGGGAGAGAAGCAGACTCCCCATTGAGCAGGGAGCCCGACGTGGGGCTTGATCCCAGGACCCAGAGATCATGACCTGAGCTGAAGGCAGATGCTTAACTGACAGCCACCCAGGTGCCCCATCGCCTCACTTTCAATCTACAGGTGTCTTTAGGTCTCAAATGAGTCTCTCGAAAGCAGCATATAGAGGGGTCTTGTTTTTTTAATCCATTCTGACACCCTGTGTCTTTTGATTTGAGCATTTAGTCCATTTACATTCAGAGTGATTATGGAGAGATATGTATTTAGTACCATTTTATTACTTGTTGTTTCTGGAGATTTTCTCTGGTCCTTTCTCTCCTTGTCACTTTTGGTCTTTCTTTTCCACTCAAAGAGTCCCCTTTAATATTTCTTGCAGGGCTGGTTTGGTGCTTATGAACTCCTTTAGTTTTTATTTGTCTGGGAAACTCTTTATCTCTCCTATTCTGAATGACAGTCTTGCTGGATAGAGTATTCTTGGCTGCAGATTTTTCCCTTTCAGCACTTTGAGTATAAGATGCAATTCTCTTCTGGCTTGCCAAGTTTCTGTGGAGTGATGTGCTGTTAACCTTACTGGTCTTCTCTTGTAAGTTAGGGACTTCTTTTGCCTTGCTGCTTTTAGGATTTTTTTCTTTATCTCTTCTTTTTGCAAATTTCGCTACAATATGTTTTGGTGTTGGCCAACTTTTGTTGATTTTGATGAGGGTTCCCTGCGCCTCCTGGATTTGGATGTCTGTTTTCTTCCCCAGATTAGGGAAATTTTCAGCTATAATTTTTTTTTAAATTTTATTCTTTTTTTTTTTTTTTAAAGATTTTATTTATTTATTTGACAGAGAGAGACACAGCAAGAGAGGGAATACAGGCAGGCTTCCCGCTGAGCAGGGAGCCTGATGCGGGGCTCGATCCCAGGACCCTGGGATCATGACCTGAGCTGAAGGCAGACGCTTAACAACTGAGCCACCCAGGTGCCCCCAGCTATAATTTCCTCAAATAAACCTTCTGCCCCTTTATCTCTCTCTTCTTCTGGGACTCTTATTATACAAATGTTATTACATTTGATGGAGTTACTGAGTTCCCTAAGTCTACTTTCATGATCCAAGATTTTTCTTTCTATTGTGCAGCTTCATTATTTTCCATAATTCTATCTTCTATATCACTTATTCATCCCTCTGCATCTTCCATTCTTGTGGTCATTACATCCGGTCAGTGTTGGATCTTGGTTATTATATTTTTCATTTCGGCCTGATTGGTTTTCAGCTCTTTTATCTCTGTGGTAAGGGTGTCCCTGATGTCTTCTATGCTTTTCTCAAGCCCAGCTAGGATCCTTATGATTGTTGCTTTAAATTCTGGATCAGGCATATTACTTATATCTGTTTCAATTAGATCCCGGCCATGACCTTTTCTCGTTCTCTCTTTTGGGATGAATTCCTCCATCTTGGCATTTTGTCTAGGTCTCTGTTTTGTTCTCTGTGTTAGAAACCCCTGTTATGTTTCCTGCTCCTGAGAGTAATGGCTTTACAAAGAAGAGGTCATATACTGTTGAGGGCCTGGCGCTGCAGGAAGGGTCTCTGGTGTGTGCTGCAAGCCCCCAGCAGCTGTTACAGCTGCTCTTTCCCTCAGGTCGGTTCCCTACAGAGTTTCTTCTTGCCTCTAGAGGGGAGTGCTTGGACCTTGGCCAGAGTGTAGCAAGTTTTAACTATGTGTGCTCTGGTCAGCTTGCTAAAAGAGACCTGATGCTATTTCCACCACAACTGAAGCTTTGCAGAGCTCTGTGGTCCGTAGACATGGTGCGTGTGGACGCTCGTGCTCATCTGCCAGGGGAGGGGCCTGGCGCAGGGCGCAGGGCTTGGTATAAGCAGGTTAGGCAACCAGTGCTGTTTACTGACGTTGGCTTGCTTACGCTAAGCGGTGGAGGAGGTAAATGGTACCAGCCTGCTCCTTTGTCCCTGGAGACAGGAGTCTGCTTGCTGCTCTCGGGGAAGTGCTTTCAGAGAAGCGAGTAATGTCCCCTTGTGCGTCACGGGCATTTTCAGATCACTGAATCCAGTCCGTCTCTGGGTTGCCTGCCTGCCTGGAGCAGCGCAGCACACCCTGGGCTCTACGCTAGCCAGGCCTGCTGCCTTTTAAAGTTCTAAACTTCAGGCACCTGGGGTGGCCGGGACCTGCACTGGTCCTCTGGGAAAGGGACTCTGTGCTCCAGGACTGATGCAGGTTTGACCCAGAGGGGCAGGCATGCCAGATGCAGGGATGTGGGATTTAGCAAGCAGGCTAAACCACCAGTGTCCTGGTTAGTTGCCATCAGCAGGTGTCTCTGCACCGATGCTGAGGGGCAGGGGAGGGAAATGGCACCTGCTGGTTCTTTTGTCACCGGAGAGGCAATGCCACCTCTCACAGATGTTCTCCAAAAAGTACAGTTTCTTCCCATGCCCCTTAGGTAATCCTTAGTTCGTGCCATCTGCCCCGGGGTTTTGCCTGCCTCTGCTGAGGCGTAGGGCAGCATCCTCAGTGGCCTATCACAGCCAAGCCCAGGGACCCCTGAAACTCTAGTCTTTGAGCCCCACTGGTTGCAAACCTGACGAAATTCAGCCTCTCTCCTTTTCAGAGCCAATGGCTTTGGGGAAGTGTTCTCCTTGTGTGTATCCTTGCGGGATCTTCTCTCTCATGCCTTTCTCTGCGACCAGGGCTCCCTCCCCTCCACAGCATCCATGATCCATTTCTCCCCCAAACCACGTCTCTGCACTTCCTACCTCCTTGAAGTGGCCTCTTCTCTCCCTCTAGTTGTGTAGTTTGTTCTGTCAGTTCTCAGGTTGATTTCTTGAGTATTCAGAATGATCTGATAGTTATCTAGCTGTGTTTGAGGGACAAGGCAAGCCTAGGATCCTCCAGCTATGCCGCCATCTTAGCTGCCCCCTTGAGTTGTATGAGTTCTTTATGTATTTTAGATGTTAATCCACTACTGGATATATCGTTTGCAAATATCTTTTCCCATTCACTAGGTTGCCTTTTTATTGTTGTTGTTGGTTTCCTTCACTGTGCAAAAACTTTTAATTTCAGTCCTATTTATTTTTGCTTTTGTTGTTCTTACCTGAGGAGACAAATCCCCCCAAAATATTACTAAGATTGATGTCAAAAAGCTTACTGCCTATTATTTCTTCTAGGAATTTTATCGTTTCAGGTCTTACATTTAAGTCTTTAATCCATTTTTAGTTTATTTTTGTATATGGTGTAAGAAAGTGGTCTGGTTTCATTCTGTTGCATGTAGCTGTCCAGTTTTCCCAACACCATTTGTTGAAGAAACTGTCTTTCCCACACTATATGTTCTTGCCTCCTTTCCGTGGGTTAATTGACCATTTAAGCATGGGTTTATTTCTGAGCCCTGTATTCTGCTTTTGTTCCAGTACCATATTGTTTTGATTCCTGTAATTTGTAGTATAGTTTGAAATCATTCAAAGCCATTTAAAGGCTCTTGCCTATGAGTCCTCAGTGTCTCTTGACTCTTCACTTGCTTGGTGGAGCCTGCTCCCTTGATGCTTCTCCCATTTGGTTTGCTGTGAGTGTAATAAATCTTTTAATTCCATATTCCTCTTTGAGTATAATTTCCACAGTCATGTTGAACTGATCCTTAAAGACCCGACGGCAGGGGACCTACACCCCCATTTATGACACATCCAGCCAGCCCCTGTGGCAGTCTGGGGGAGCAATCAGCTGTGTCCCTGTGCTTACACCTTTTTGGAGCACTTTATCTTTGAGTCCTGCTAAGCACCCCCTTCAGTCTCCTCCCACTATTCTCCTTTTCCATCATTTTGTTGAAATCTCAAATCCTCTAATGAGGCCCTTCTAATTCTCTTTGGTATGTGAGGTGATCAGTTTTAATATTTTTTTTATCCCCCATTGGGTTTGGTCACTGGTAGGAGAGGACATGAGTGAAGATGTCTAGCCCAGTATCTGTGTTTTTTTTTTTTTTAAAGATTTTATTTATTTATTTGAGAGAGAGAATGAGAGAGAGAGAGCACACGAGAGGGGGGAGGGTCAGAGGGAGAAGCAGACTCCCTGCCGAGCAGGGAGCCCGATGCGGGACTCGATCCAGGGACTCCAGGATCATGACTTGAGCTGAAAGCAGTCGCTTAACCAACTGAGCCACCCAGGTGCCCCCTGTAAGTGGTTTTAATACTAGTGGTGTGTTGACGTGGTGCCATGTGTTCTTTTGCTTGGACATGTTTCTACCTTGGGCTGCCTTCCTATTAGCACGGTATGGCCAGGACCCTGGCAATGAGGCCAGGATAGCTAGCTCTGAGGAGGTGTTGACTGGCATTTTGGAGAGATAAGGGGGCTTGGCCTGTGAAGCACTAAGAAGATATCTGCCTTCACTTTGTGATTGCCCCCTTCAACTTGCATTCCAGGACCTGCAGTTCCCAGGGGTCTTGAAGGTCTGAACTGGATAAGGAGTATTAACTGCCCCAGGAGAGGCTTCCAGCCAAGCCAACACTATAGTGGTTTCCAAACACTTTCTGTGTAAGAATCTCACCATCCACTGGAAAACAAATAAATATGGCTTCCCTTTAAAACTGTCTTTCTGCAAAGCACTGTGTGTTCATTGTAGCCGATTAGGTAAATTTAAATAATCTATTTCTTGTAAAACATCACCTGTTTTCCTAGTGGATTTTTTAAAAAAGATTTTATTTATTTATTTATTTGAGAGAGAGTGAATGAGAAGAGAGAGCACAAGCGGGGGCAGCGGCAGAGGGAGAGGGAGAAGTAGGCTCTCCGCTGAGCAGGGAACCCGACATGGGGCTCGATCCCAGGACCCTGGGATTGTGACCTGAGCCCAAGGCAGATGCTTAACTCACTGAGCCACCTACGTGCCCCGCTAAGTGGATATTTAAGACATTGCTATTATAAGTCATGTAGTGATAAAAAATATTGTGTCTTCAAGCCACAAATGTGGAAATGGTAGTTTGAAGGGTTTTCAGATACATGATGCTATGGATGCACACTGCCACTTATCCACTACATTTGTGCCCACTGACATTCCTGTCAACAATATGAACATACTTGCTTTCTAACACCTTATTATCCCTGGGAATTGCCAGTTAAAAAAAAAAGTCTGTTCTATTTTGATGAAAATGTCTTATTTTGCATTTTTTAAAAGATTTTATTTATTTAGAGAGAGAGAGGGAGAGAACATGGGCAGGAGGAGGGGCAGAGAGAGGGAGAAGCAGACTCCCCACTGAGCGGGGAGCCCAACGTGGGGCTCCATCCCAGGACCCTGAAATCATGACTTGGGCCGAAGTCAGACACTTAACTGACTGAACCACCCAGGTGCCCTTTATTTTGCATTTTTTGATAATTTGTGAGGATGAACATCTTTTCTATGTGATGGCCATGTGCCTCTCTTTCCTGTGATTTTCCTATTTATGCCCCTTTCTTCAGTTCTTTGGTGTAGGGTTTGAATGTTCTGAAACGTTTATTCTCAAAGAACTTTCAGAATCAGTTCATCACATAACAAAAGAGAATAAATATGTGGTAGAATTTTGACTTGAAATGGTTTCAAATTCTAGATTACTTTGGGCATAATTCCTTTTTTTTTTTTTCCCATTTATAAAAGCTATTGTATAGCAGTGATGCTTTATGGATTAGGATCTTACTATGCCTCACTTCTTTTTCCGGCTCTGTTTCATTGGTCCAAATTCCAGAATGGTGATAAACAATAGGGGAGGTGTGTTTGCTCTTCTCCTGGCTGTGATGGGAAGGCCACAGAGAAAGGTCAAGTCCAGTCTTCACTGTCAGTCTGGTTTTGGCTGTGGATTTCCCGAATGTAGTTGTGGGTTTGTGATGGGATGTCTGGCTGACTCTGTGAGTGTCTGAAGGAGAGGTCTGGTGTGGGGCTGAATGGTGTGGGGGCTGCAGGGTCGGGCTAGGGGACTCTTCCTGATAGGACATGGTCTCAGTGACTTGCAAAGGGGGAAAAGCACTGCAAAAAGACTGCAGGAATAAGAGGCCGAGGTCTGAGGGGCAGAGCTGAGGGAAGAGGACCAGCTGGGAAGATTTTATCTTTGTGACAGAAGCACAAGGAAGACGGTAGCAGGTAAACATGGGACCAGGGAAGACTGCAGCGTGGCCCAGGCCCATGAGCACAGGCCCGGGGAGCTGGCTCTTTGCTCTTCTCCTTTCGTCTGCCTTCCTTCTCTGGCCCGGAGAGCGCTACTGGGCTGCCCTCCCGAAGCTGAGGGGGCAGTGGCAGCTGGAGGGTCCTTAGCGACAGGAGGGTCATTCTCCGGGACAGCTGGGGTGCTGCCTGAGGACATGAGGCCACTCTGGGCCTCCCAGGGCTGGGGGGATTGTGACCCTGACATACTTTGGCACCTCGGAGGGTGGCGTTTGAGTACCTGTCAAACACTCACCTGTCTGTGCCCAACTGCTCACATATGTCCCATCAGCCCACACTCAGTACACCTGCTTGTCCACAACTGCCCATGTCATGCACATCCATCACACACCTGCCACATGACTGGTCACATGACTGCCTCATGGAACCCTCTCATACTTGCCTGAAGTTCACCACCACACAGGTCACCTCACTTGCATGACATAGCCTGATGACAGACTGTTCTGTGACAGTGCCTGGGCCACAGTTAGGGTTTGTACCTCAGCTCTGAGGTCCCTGATGGTGGTGGTGGCTGGAAGCAAGGGAAGTCACCCTGCTTGAGACTCTCTGCCTTTTATTCCACTTTATGGAATGTGGTGACCTTTGAGTTGAGCCAAGAGTGGATGAAGATTCCCAGCACTCTCAGCCGGGCTCCCTCTGATTCTCTGTGCAAGTCTGCACATGGCGCCTGAGTGCTGGCTAGATTCCTCAGTTGTGTGGGTCTCAGACAGGTACTGTCATCCCTGAAGCCAGACAGAGGCGTGGAATTGCCAATTCAGAAACCATCCCTCCACTGCTCTGCTCACAGTTTCTCTGTGCCCCTGCTTTGCTTAGCTCAACCTCCTATACATCCACTTCTTTGCCTGTTCTCTGGTCCTTGGGTGGAGGATTCACACTGACCCTGGGGAGGAAGGCTGCATCAGGTTTGGGGGAGATGGTATGATTGAGGGCATCATACATGTGGGACGATGAGGCAGAGGGCTAACTCTGACTGAGGATAGTTTTAGCAACCTTAGGAGCAAAGGTTGACCCTGACTCTCTTATTCCCTCCCCGGGGGTGAGGGGCAATTACACTGACCCTGTTCCCCTTCACAGCAAGACTAGGCTCTTCTTCTGGTCTCCACTTCCATATCTCACGTTTTACCACTTGGCTTTCATTCCCACATCCATGCTGCAGTGGCTCCTGGGGAGGACCCTGCTGGCCTCTGGTTATCAGCTGGGTACTGCCTTGACCTCATCTGGGGAGAGATTTCTCCACCAAGGTTATGGTAGAGTATACTGAGAGAAGACAATACAGACATGATATGTTTTAGAGATAGATTTGATAGGAGATCTGGTGGATTTGTTGTGAATGGTGAGGGAAAGGGGCTCTGGGGGTACCATTTACTACAATGGGGAAGAATTCCCATGGTTAGGCGGATACAGGGTATTTTGGGGGAAATTTGGAATTACATTTTGGACTTTGGACAGATCTTCGAGTGCATCTAATAGGAGATTTCAAGTAGGCAGTTAGCTATGAGTTTGGAACTCCGATCTGGAGTGGAGATATAAAATGGAGAGTTAATGCCATAAAGATGGTGTTTTAATATAAGAACATCCATGAGATGATGTGGGGACAGAGAGAAAGAAGAAAGAGAAAGGAGTGGGTACAAAACGTCACTTGTGCACCACTTTGAATCCTATCTGCCTCACCTGTTCCTCTGGCCACTGCTGGGACTACCAGATCCATAAAAGTTTAGATGATGTCTAGACTTAGGAAATGCCTTGCTTACCATCATTTTACAGCAAATGAAGCATGCCAGTTGTCTCATGTTCATTAAAGTCACTGGTCTTGCTATGTTCCCCCTCAACCAGAAGCAGTTGATTTGATTGCCTGGCCTTTTGAAGGCTCAGGTATGCTGGTTGGGCACTGACACATTTCAGGGCTGGTAAGATGTCCTCTGGGATACAATGTGTGCTCTAAATCAGCAACCAGTGTGTGAATAACCAATCCGCTGACTGGAGGAGGCACATCAGCACCTCTTGCGGTCTTCTTGCCAGTTTTTTCCCATAGCCTAGAATCCTGAGTCTGAGGTTCTGAGGGGTTGCTGGTCACATGATGAGATTTGAACTCTGGGAGGTCACTTCTGGTTGTCCTGGGCAGGGGGCTTAATGGATGAGTCTGGAGGAAGGATGCCATATCCCAGAAAGATGCTAGTGCCAAGGTCCACACTTAGGGGTCCCAAACATTTGAGGGGAAATAACCTCTATGAGGTGGGCAGGTTGGGGCCAGGAGGTGAGTCTTAAGTAGGATGCGTAGGATGCGGGTGAGCCTTGAGGGAGGTGTTGGGAGTGCTGGGTAAAGCCAGAGAGTGGGTCGTTGCGAGGTAGGAGGCCAGCTCTGAGCTGGCGGGGATCCTGGCAAAGGTTTAGCCCAGAGCTCCTGGGAGGCGGCTGTTCGATGGCGTGGGAGGTCTGAGGGGGCCTCTGTTGCAACCAAATCCCTAAAATCTCCCTCAGCCTTCCCTGCTATTTTGCTAGGCCCAGGGAACCAGAGGAGAACTGGTGCTCGTGATCCAGGGGAGATGTGTAGAGACCGATGCCCCACAGTAAGTTGGAGGGAAGTGAAGGAGAAACAGGAGCTGACAGGATGGACTGGGGCTTTGCCAGGCAGCTCAGGTAAAGAAGGGGGTTGTAGGCAGGAGCCAGAATGTGCTGTGGCCTAGAGGCCTGAAACTACTGGTCATGTTCTAAACACTGTGGGTGGTTTGGGTGATGGATGAGAAAAGTGGCCAGAGGCAGGTAGGTCTTTTTTTTTTTTTTTTTTTTTTTTTTTTTTTAAAGATTTTATTTATTTATTTGAGAGAGAGAATGAGATGGAGCCTCATATGAGAGGGGGGAGGGTCAGAGGGAGAAGCAGACTCCCTGCCGAGCAGGGAACCCGATGCGGGACTCGATCCCGGGACTCCAGGATCATGACCCGAGCCGAAGGCAGTCGCTTAACCAACTGAGCCACCCAGGTGCCCCGAGGCAGGTAGGTCTTGAACGATCTTCAAAGCGTCTGCATTTCATCCTGAGGAAGGGTGATCAGGTATCCCCGAGGGGTTTGAATGGAGAATAGGCTGCTCAGATGTGAGTTTAAGAAAGGTCACTCTGGCAGCTGTGGTGAGTGGATGTAGGGAGTTGAGCCTGGGGGAAGGAAGCAATTGCCATCATTCAGGTCATAGTCAACAAGCCTAAAAAATCATTCACTCTTTATTTGCTCTTTTTTTCTTTTAAAGATTTTATGTATTTATTTGACAGAGAGAGAGAGAGCACAAGTAAGGGAAGGAGCAGCTGAGGGAGAGGGAGAAGCAGGCTTCCCGCGGAGCAGGGAGCCCGATGCGGGGCTTGATCCCAGGACCCTGGGATCATGACCTGAGCCGAAGGCAGACGCTTAATGACTGAGCCACCCAGGTGCCCCAGCTCTTTTTTTTTTTTTAAGATTTTATTTATTTGAGAGAGAGAGCAAGAGCCAGAGCAAGAGCCAGAGAGCATGAGCAGGGTGAGAGAGTATGAGTGGGCGCTGAAGGGCTGAGGGAGAAGCAGACTCTGCTGAGCAGGGAGCCCAATGCGGGGCTCGATCTTGGGACTCCAGGATCATGACCCAAGCCAAAAGCAGACGCTTAACCGACTGAGCCACCCAGGTGCCCCTTGCTCATTTTTTATCAAAAAATTTCTGAGCATGTCCTTGGACCCAAGCCCTGTAGGAATCATAACCCTGAAAGTGGCAGGAGTTCCCTAGGCCACATGCAAGAGGGCATGACCTTGTCTAGTTCTCTCTCATTACACAGAAAGGGACTGAAATTCAGAGGGGCAAAGCGTCCTACCCCCCAAGTTCCCGCATAGACCTAGAGCATAGATCCTGGATGAAGTCCCAAGTGTTATCACTCCTACCCAGCCATCTTTGAAACGTAATATGAATCTCAGCTATGATTCTGTTTTCCCCCCCTGCCCTCCCTCCCCTTCCTTCCTTCCTTCCCCCCTTCCTTCCTTCCTTCCTTCCTTCCTTCCTTCCTTCCTTCCTTCCTTCCTTCCTTCC
>NC_058418.1:17005524-17080152 GCF_002201575.2 Neomonachus schauinslandi | reverse complement strand
TCCTTCCTTCCTTCCTTCCTTCCTTCCTTCCTTCCTTCCTTCCTTCCATGCTTTCAACTATCTAAAAGTCTAGGGAAAGAATTTTTTCCACATTTTTCCAGGTGCCCAGATCACATTTATTAACCTAATCACTGATGTCACCAAAAAAATCTTTAAGTATTGGGAAGCTGTCATATTCATGGTGGTGGATACAAGTTTTCCAAAATTCTAGTTTTTACCTGATCGCTCAATATTTTTGCTGGCCACAAATGTTGGCAAATATTTTTCTCATAGTGACAGGTTCACTTTGAGATGTATGTTAAGTATGCAGGTATGAAATATCATTGTTTATCTCCTAGTTGTACTTTCAAGTGCCAAGGGTGTTCCATGAAAAAGGTAGCTAGTTCAACTCACAATTCCAACAATCACAGAAGTGGTTTTCCTCTAGACAACCATCCTTCATAAATGTGCAGAAGTGCTTGATGCATGCATCCCATTTCATCACACAGAACATTACACAGACTTGTACTCAAAGGTCAAGATTTCATACAATTAATAACTTGTACATTAAACAGTAAAAATTATCAGGCATATTCTCAAGGGAAACTAGCTGTGTGTGTGTGTGTGTGTATGTGTGTGTGTCAGTGAAAACTATAATGACTATTGGTATAGTTTGGAGTCACTGCCTTGATGCGTGTGATGACACCCCTGGTTTTAGCCATCATTGCTATTCTGCCAAACGTACAGTTGAGAAGGGCAAATTATATCTTGGTATTATTATTCAAATAGTTTTGACCTCATGCCCCCCTCGAATGGGCCTTGGGGACCGTCAAGGACTGTGTCATATACTTTGAGAATCATTGTTCCATATGATATCGTACAGTCTAAGTAATCTCATACAATTTAAAAAAAATTCTATAATTTCCATTTATTTCCAAACATACAGTTTATATAATGTGGAAAAAAAATTCTTTCCCCAACTCTTACAGAATCCACTCCCATCTTTTCTATTTGTTGGGTTGATCACAAGATCAGTGAAGCTGTTAGAGGTTTGGATTTCCAGCTAGCAGACTCTGAGAAGGCATTAAGTGTCCAAGTTGTTTATTTAGGAAAGAATACCCTTGGGATCAGCACTGTGCAAGTTAGGGTGAAGGATGTAGGAATTGATAGAGAAGTCAAGCTCCAATGTAGGTCCAAATAATCAGAGTCAGTTATCCCTGTAAAGGAGGTGACTCTTCTTGCTGGTGGTCCCTAGACATAGGAGCCCCAATTGTCCCGGCAGCATCCATAGCTTTTACACTTGGTCTTAGCCAGAAGGCTGAAAAGCAATTCAACCATAGCCTTTAGTTGAATGGGACTCTTTCTGTGTCCCCTGGCAGAAGTGTTTTCCCTTTGGAGACTAGGACCTCTAATCTTGGAGAGCCTACAGTATGGGGACAGGAAGCAAATATTCCCCAAGTGAACCAGTTGGGAGTGATGGCAAATGGGACCACTTCTGCTTCCATCCTTGTTTCCCAAATCCATGTATTCTTCCTTTTGGAGGAAGGCAAACTAACTGTGGTAGGCAGAACAATGGCCCCCAGAGATGTCCACATCCTTCCCCTGGAATCTGTGCATATGTTACCTTACATAGCAGAGGGAGCTTTGGAGATGTGATTAAGTTAAAGGACGTAGAAATGAGGGGATTATCTTGTATTACCTGAGCAGGCTCAATGTCATTGCAAGCGTCCTCATAAGTGAAAGAGGGAGGCAGGGGAATCAGAGAAAGAGAGTTGTTGAGAGCAGAGGCCAGAGTGATGTAATTGCTGATTTTAAAGATGGCAGGCAGCCATAAGCTAAGGAATATGGGCAGCCCCTATAAGATGGAAAAGGCAACAAAACAACCACAAAAATGACAAAACCCAAAAACCAACCCCACAAATTCTCCCCCAAAGCCTCCGGAAGGAATGCAACCCTGCTGACACCTTGATTTGAGCCCAGTGAGACCCATTTTGGATTTCTGACCTCCAGAACTGTAAGCTAATAAATTTGTCTTGTTTTAAGCCAGTGAATTTGTGATAGCTTGTTACAGCAGCAATAGGAGACTAATACAGAGACATTGTATCATAGAAAGGTTTCTTATGTAATGTGCATGGTGCATCCCAGAGGATGGAATACCTGTCACCTCTGAGATGGCACTGTAGCTATGCATTCAGCCTCCTGTTCCATTGCTCTATCAGAATCTTCTTCTTGGTGTTCCCTGGTATGGTATCTTTTTTTTTTTTTTAATTTATTTGACACAGATTCAAACCTAGATGGGATGACAGTGTCTGTGCCCTACCCTAATAGCACGACAGGGGTAGAAGTAATTCCCTTTCTAGAGGAATGTACCATCCTCCACGGCCTGAAGTTGTCTTTACAATTTATCACTCACAGTGTCTTGCAAATGATTAAAAAACAGGCAAGCATGCAAAAAGACAACAATAATGGCTTCAAAAATCAAGAGAAAAAATACAAATTTATTTTATTTTATTTTTTTAAGATTTTAGTTATTTGACAGAGAGAGCACAAGCAGAGGGAGAGAGAGGGAGAAGCAGGCTCCCTGCTGAGCAAGGAGCCCGATGCAGGACTCGATCCCAGGACCCTGGGATCATGACCTGAGGCGAAGGCAGCCGCTTAACTGACTGAGCCACCCAGGCATCCCAAGAAAAAATACAAATAAAGCAGATTCACAGGAGATTCAAACACTGAAATGATCAGACATGAAATTTAAAATAAATGTGATTAATAAATTAAATGGCAAGACGGATAATTTCAGCAGATAACTGGAAAGTATTTAAAAAAAACAAAATAGACATTCTAGAACTGAAAACACGATAAAGTATTCAGGTAATATTTCAAGAGCAGATTAGGTGCAGCTGTTGAGAACATTAATAAATTGTAATTTAGATCAAAGGAAAATATCTAGAATAAAACAGAAAGACAAAAAGGATGTAAAATATAGAAAAGTGGGAAGGAGATACGGACACAGGAAAAAATCCTACGTATGTAAATGTTCAAATTACTGGTGTGATTTCTGTCTTCTGGCTGGACCCAGACTGATAAGGGTGACTCCCGGGGGCAAAGTCAGCAGTGAGTGGCCACAGCCTTGCAAGGACCTCAGGTAACAAAGACCACTTAGCTGCTCAGAAGGTGACAGGGCAATCCTCTGGCACTTCCGAGATTGGGCTATGCTGAGTGGAGTTGCCTGGAGGGTGCATTAATTTGCACTCTGGGCATCCAGAGAACTTAGCAGTGCCAGGAAATGACTTCTTAAGGGACTTACTGGACCAGGAAGTAATAAATCAGTATTATTTTACATATATATTCATTTATTTCAAGTATAAGTAACATAGAATGTTATATTAGTTTCAGGTGTACAATATAATGGTCCAACAATTCTATGCATTTCTCAGTGCTCATCAAGATAGGTGTACTCAAGCAGCAATAAACTAGATCTACAGTAAGCCTGTCACCTAGTCCCTGAAACACCCTAGAGTTCCAGTTGTTAAGGTTTGGTTGATGAGTCAACAGTTGGTTTGGTGGGTGCTGAAGCCGTGGGACTGGCGGGCCTGAGATAGTGGTGGTGGGGAGACCCTCAGAAGGCTTGGAACAGCAATTATTAGTCAAAATGTGCAAGTATTTCAACATTTTGAGAACTAAAAGAGGTAATACTGGAATGAACCAGCTGAATGTCAGCTCTCTCAGTAACCCATCATTATATTTATAGTCGATCATATCCTCCATGACATACTTTATACCCTAATCAGCCTCTATCTTTTGGTAGACCATATGCTCGTGAGGACCTGTTCTTTGTACGCTCACTACACTTGCCTGGACAATCCTCATTTCTTGATGAATCCTACCATCCAGTTGAGCTGGGAGCATTGTTAGAGAAAGTCAGAAAACTGGAATGAATGGCTCCTCTATACATTCATGATATGTAATCTCAGCTTACTTCACATTTCTCCTCAACAATGGATAAAGGAGATAATACTTTGATTTTTATTTCAGAGCATACTTCATACACAACTTCATTTTGAAGAATAACATATGTATTAAATGCATTGAGAAAATTACCTTCAAACCCCCAGCCCACCTCTTACTAGATGCCTAAGTGAAGGCAAATTAATTTGCCAACCTATTTTGTAGTTTCTTTATCTATAAGTTGATTATTTGTGAGGAATCTTTTAAACTTTTATATTGATTCTCATCCTACCTCATTTTTTTTGGTCCCAGATATTTCCCATTCTTTTTTTTAGCCTCCCAAACAGATGCATTTTAACCATGAATCTAACAAAGCATGACCTTTACAACCCCTCATTTTCATGGACGCTTTCAATTGCTAGAAAAGGACATAGTAATGTGTTTACATAATCATCTATTTAAGACTTTTTTAAAAAAGATAAAGTATTTTTTTTTTTAAAGATTTTATTTATTTATTTGACAGAGAGACAGCGAGAGAGGGAACACAAGCGGGGGGTAGAGGCAGAGGGAGAAGCAGACTCCCGCTGAGCAGGGAGCCCGATGCGGGGCTCGATCCCAGGACCCTGGGATCATGACCTGAGCCGAAGGCAGGCGCTTAACGACTGAGCCACCCAGGCGCCCCAAAAGATAAAGTATTTTAAACACAGTTAAAATTGCATCTCTTTGCATTTTGACTTACTGTCTTTCACATTTCCCCCTCTTTATGGATGGTTTTGGACTGCTTGCGGACACTTTTTTGTTGTTGTTTTTTTGTTTTGTTTTTGTAATAGGACTATTGGGTCTCTTCAAAACAATTTATTCAGATATAATTAATTTCCAATAAGATGCATCCAATTTTAGTTTACATTTTGATAAATTTTGAGAAATTTTTACACTGATAAACATATGTAAACAAGATATTAAACATTTCCATTATCTCCCCATATAAATGGAATCATGCAGGATATGATCTTTTATATCTAGATATGTTGTGTGCAGCAATAATTCAAAATTTTGCCGAATAGTATTTCATTATATTGATATGCCCCAATTTTTTTATCCAACTGCATGTTGATGGAAGTTTATTTTTTCAGAATTATGTTTTTTTTTATTGTAGTGGGAAACACATGAAATCTACATTCTTAACAAAATTTTGAATACAGTATTGTTAACTATAAGCACCGTATTGTGTAGTAAATATCTAGAACTTTTGCCTCTTGCATAACTGAAACTTCATATCCAATGAACAGCATCTTCCAGTTTCCTCCTCCCCTCAGCCCCTGGCAACTACCATTCTACTTTCTGCTTCTATGGGTTTAACTACTTTAGATACCTCATATAAGGGGAATCATGCAGTATTTGTCTTTCTGTGACTAGCTTATTTCATTTACATAATGTCCCTAAGGTTTATCCATGTTGTGCTTATAGTAAGATTTCCTTCTTTTTAAAGGTTGAATAATATTCCATTGTATGTATACATACCACATTTTATTTTTTCTTTCTTTTTATTTTTTTTAAAGATTCATTTATTTGAGAGAGGAAGCGAGAGAGCACAAGCAGGGGTAGGGGCAGAGGGAATCCCAAGCAGACTCTGCACTAAGTGCTAGCCCAAGTTGGGGCTTGATCCCATGACCTATGAGATCATGACCCAAGCCAAACCAAGAGTCTGGCGCTCAACCGACTGAGCCAACCAGGCACCGCCATACCACATTTTCTTTATCCATTCATCCATTACTTTACTTCTCCCTCTCCAGTATGTATTCCTTTTTTATTCCTTTATTTCACTGGTCAGAACCTCCAGTATAATGTTTAAAAGAAATGGTGAAAGTGGGAATCATTGCCTTGTTACTGATTTTAGGAGGAAAGCATTCAGTCCTTCACCATTAAGTTTATGACAGTTTTAGATGTTTTTGCAGATGCAACTTATAATTTGAGAAAGCTCCTTTCTCTTCTTAGTTTACTGATAATTTTTATTATGAAAGTTTTGATTTTTTCAAATATATTTTCTATATCTATTAGGATGATCATATGGCTTTTCTCCATTATTCTGTTAATATGGTGGATTGCATTGATTTTGAATGTTAAACCAATTTTGCATTTCCAGGATAAAACCACTTTGTCATGATGTGTCACCCTTTTTATGTGTTTTTGGATTTGATTGCTAATATTTTTTTTTTTAAGATTTTATTTATTTGAGAGAGAGTGAGTGAGCGAGAGAGAGAGAGTGCACAAGCAGGGGGAGGGGCAGAGGGAGAAGCAGACTTCCTGCTAAGCAGGGAGCCTGACGTGGGACTTGATCCCAGGACCCTGGGATCATGACCTGAGCAGAAGGCAGATGATCAGCCGACTGAGGCATCCAGGTGCCCCTGCTAATATTTTCTTACGGATTTTTGTGTGCATGTTTATGAAGGATATTGGTCTACAGTTTTCTTGCAATATTTTTTGTATTTATGTTTATTTTTTTAAGATTTTGTTTGTTTATTTGAGAGACAGAGAAAGAGAGCATGCACATGAGAGGGCACAAGCAGGGGGAGGAGGGGCAGAGGGAGAGAGAGAAGCAGGCTCCTGGCTGAGCAGGGAGCCCAGTGTGGAGCTCTATCCCAGGACCCTGGGATCATGACCTGAGCCGAAGGCAGATGCTTAACCAACTGAACCACCCAGGTGCTCTGGATGGATTTATTATGAGAATAATGCTGGCCTCAAGACAGGAGTTGGGAATGTTCTTTTGTCTTTCATTTTCTTACAGCATTCATATAGGGTTGGTATTATTTCTTCTTGGAATGTTTGATAGAATTCACCAGTAAAACTTTATGAGCCTAGAGCTTTCTATGTGTGAAGTTTTAATTAAAAGTTTAATTTTCTTAACAGATACAGGGTTATTGAAATATCTTTTGCCTTGAGTCAGTTTTTGTGATTTGTGTCTTAAAGCAAGTTGTCCATTTCATCTAAGCCATCGGATTTATTGGCATAATTTGTTCATAATATTTCTCTATTATTACTTTTATTAAGTGGAGAATCTATAAGGCCATTCCTTTTTAAATTTCTGTTTGGTAATTTGTGTCTTATTTCTTTTCTTATTGTTCAGTGGTACAGGTTTGTCAACTTTATTGATTTCTCGAAAAACTAAGTTTTGGTGTCATTGATATTCTTAATTGTTTATCCATTTTCTACTTCATTAACATCATACTTTCTTTTCTTCCTGAATTGGTTAGTAAATATTGTATACTGTTTATTTTTTTTTTTAAAGATTTTATTTATTTATTTGACAGAGAGGGACATGAGAGAGGGAACCAGGGGGAGTGGGAGAGGGAGAAGCAGGCTTCCCATGGAGCAGGGAGCCTGATGCGGGGCTCGATCCCAGGACCCTGGGATCATGACCTGAGCCGAAGGCAGCCGCTTAATGACTGAGCCACCCAGACACCCCTGTATACTGTTTAGTAGAAGCAGTGATAGCTTGGTAAACATCTTACCTCATTTCTTTTTTTTTTTTTTTTTAAGATTTATTTATTTTAGAGAGAGAGAGAGCAGGAGGGGCAAAGGGAGAAAAGGGAGAGGGAAAGAGAATCTCAAGCAGACTCTGTGCTGAGTGTGGAGCCCTATGCAAGGCTTGATCTCATGACCCTGAGATCATGACCTGAGCTGAAATTAAGAGTCAGACACTTAACTGACTATGCCACCCAGGTGCCCCACCTCATTTTTATTTTAAGTGGATTGCTTATAATATTTTCCATCAAGTATGATGTTTGTTGTAGTTTTTTACAAATGCACTTTATCATGCTCATGAAAACCTCTTTTTTCCCATTTTAATTTTTTAAAATCATAAATGACTCTTTAGTATTCCAGAACTTTTTTTTCTGCACTAATTGAGATGATCATTTGATTTTTCTCCTTTAGTCTGTTAAGGCAGTGAATTCTATATTTTTGTAATGCTAAACTATGTGTGCACTCTTGGAATAAAATAAACTTTTTTCTTTGCCATATATATATATTTACTATATATATATTTGAAGATTTTGTTTGTCAGAGAGAGAGAGAGAATGCACAAGCAGGGCGAGCAGCAGAGGGAGAGGGAGAAGCAGGCTCCCTGCTGAGCAGGGAGCCCGATGCGGGGCTCCATCCCAGGACTCTGGGATCATGACCTGAGCCGAAGGCAGATGCTTAACCGAATGAGCCACCCAGACGCTCTAATCATTGATCTTTTGAATGCAAACAATTTTGAACCCATGAAGTGTGGCTCTAGGGTCCATGCTCTTAACCATTACATCATACTGCCTCTCCAGCTTCTTTCTTGGAAGGAATGCCTGGATCCAGACATTCTGTGCATGAAAGGGATAGGGAAGTGAGATTAGAGATTCGTTGGTTCCACATAGAAATTTCCCATCCGTTGCCTCTTTTTGGCTTTGCAGCTTTATTTACTCTTACCCACTGCACTGCCCAGTGCCTCGGAAGTCCAAACCTATTTGGGATTCTGTAGAAAAAATTGGCTTTTCCCTTCTTTTCCCTTACTTACTAGATGTGGCTTTCTCTACCTGGAGTTAGCCCATCTTTCTCTGCTTTCTATTCTCTGAAAACATGTCATTTTTATTATTTTTTTTGAGAGAGAGCGGGAGAGAGAGAGAGAAAACATGCGAGGAGGGGAATGGGCAGAGGGAGAGGGAGAGAGAGAGAGAGAATCTTAAGCAGGCTGTATGCCCCGCATGGAGCCTGACACGGGGCTCGATCTCATGACCCCGAGATCATGACCTGAGCCAAAATCAAGAGTCAGACGCTTAACTGACTGAGCCACCCAGGCACCCAATTGTCTGAAAACATGTTATATTCAACCACCTGGTGATAATCCCTGTGCTGTTCCTTTTGTCCATGTGGGCTTATACTTCTAAATTCTTTTACTGTCTTTTTCATGGGATTTTGAGAAGGAAAAGAGAACCAGAAATTTATTTTTCACTGTTTTTTTTCCTACTTCACAGCATTTCCTGAGAGGTGGGGTGTTTTGTAAGCCTGGGCCGATGCAGTGAGCACACTGTGCACCACACTGGACAGTAGTACACAGTCTCCTTGGACTTTAATGATCAGCCTGCAGCCCATTTTGCCTTATTCCTCCTGGGCTCCTTTCAGGGTCTCTCTTAGTCTAGAGCTTCCCCAGTAATCTCAGGCCTTGCTTTATTTTTTTTTCCTGGGCACCTAGACCAAAATGGGTTAGATATCCTTCTGATTTATTCTTATGTCTTCTGTGCCTCTCTTGAAAGAATGTAGGATGGGCTAGCCCCTCATGGCCTCAGTATGGAAGAAACTCCTCAGGCTTTTCCAGTCTTTTCCTCTTGCCGCTTTCACCAAACGTCTTCTACTCTACTTGGTTGCCTTTCCTTCTTGGTCAGGAAGCTGGACGTAGGTCACTGGGTCAGTTTGTGTTCCCATCAGAGGAGACCCAGACACGAGGACTTGGGGGCAGGCAGTTTATTTGGGAGGTGATCTCAGGGTGCTCAGGTGAGGAACCTAAGGGAAGTGAAACAGGAAAGTGAGGAAAGCCACAGGGCTGGGCAACTGGGACTCAAGACCACGGGACATCTTATCAGAGACGGGGTGGAATTCGCCTCCATAACTGAGTCGAGGAGGCTGGGATCTGTATTGTTTGAGGGTTGCCTGTGGGCATAAACTCCTTCACACTCTCAGAGTGAGCCTAAGAGTTGTTCAGCAAGCTCCCAGGTCGGGGGGGAAGGCCAGCGAACAGTGAAGGGAGATGCAGGTGTTTGAGGAGGGCCGATGTCTCCAAGAGGGGATTATCTGCCACAGCTTCAGGTGAACTTAGGTGGGACTACGTGGAAGCGGGGCAGGGCTTTTATGATCTCAGAGGCAAGGTCATGTGAGAATCTGAGATCAAAAGCCTCAAGTTTCTGACATTCACCTTTCAAGCCATCGAAGTTTGGATGTCAAACAGAATGGGATTTAGAAGGGCATCTGAACTTGACTTTTTTTTTTTTTTTTAAGATTTTATTTATTTGACAGACAGAGAGACAGGAGAGAGGGAACACAAACAGGGGGAGTGGGACAGGGAGAAGCAGGCTTCCTGCTGAGCAGGGAGCCCGATGCGGGGCTCGATCCCAGCACCCTGGGATCCTGGCCTGAGCCATAGGCAGACACTTAAAGACTGAGCCACCCAGATGCCCCACTTTTTTTTTTTTTAAGATTTTATTTATTTATTTGAGAGAGAGAGAGAGCACAAGTGCAGGGTGGGGGGCAGGGGAGAAGCAGACTCCCCGCTGAGCAGGGAGCCTGAAGTGGGACTCGATCCTAGACCCCTGAGATCATGACCTGAGCTGAAGGCAGACACTTAACCGACTGAGCCACCCAGGCACCCCTGCACTTGATTTTTTTACCCTGGCCCCAGATTAGATAAAGATTCCACAGGTTGGAAGAAGGCAGTGCACAAGGACAACTTCGAGATGCCTGGTGTACCAGCCGTCCCCAGGGAGTTCTGTGGGAGGTGAGCAACAGTCGAGAGACTAATTGTGTCTCAGTGAGAACAAACTGCCCGTCACTCATCATCTTCTCACCTTTCAATGGGGTGCCCCTCACTCCCTGCACTTGCCACGGACTGGGGTGAGTCTTTATCCATGACATTGGAAGACCCATCCAACTCATCTCTCTCAGAGCCCAGCTCTCCTTATGAAAGCCCCAGAGCTTTTAGATGTGTAGAATGGCCGAGTGTGGAATACACATCCTGGGGCACCTGTGATGGGAGGAGTCTCTGCCTCACAACCTGCTTATGCCCCCTGGACTCCACTTGCTATCACAGGGCCGGTTTTCCATCTCAGAAGCAGCCCCCAGCCAGACCCTGGGCGTCAGAGCGGCTGGCCGTTGGCCAAGAGCCGGGTCTCACTCTGGGCAAGGCGGCCTGTGCCACCTGTGGGTCCTGGGGCACAGAAGTGCTCAGCCACCCCAGCTCTTCTAATTATCATTTCCCCCCCCCGCCCCCACCCCGCCCATGGCATTCCATGGAGGAAGAACATCCGGCAGCATTCAAATCTAGCCACAGTGGGAAGGCACCCTGGAGGTCCCCGCTGTGACACCCCTCCGCCCCCAAAGCCCAGGCCTAGGATCAAGCACTGTCCATGGATTGCAAGGCTTTTATTGCTGGAATCCTTTACTCAGACACCTGGACATGGTAGGCTGCTGAGACTACTTAGTTAGTGATCAGTTAAGTGACATCCTTGGGGCTCCTGGAAGAGATGGCTCCGTTAACACAAAGGACTTGCGTATATTTTATCCTGCAAAGAATAAGGAATAAAGGAAATAAAAAAATAAATAAAAATAAAATAAAAAAAATAAAAAATAAATAAAAAAAAAAGGAATAAAGGAAACCTGGTGAGGCCTCAAGGGGTACGAGAGACATCGAGCTCTGCTGAACACTCACTGGACCCTTCCCGGGGAGGAGCCTGCGGGTTTGTTTGGGGGATGGCTTCTGGATCTGAGCAGGCAAAGGTGGATTCCTCCCAATCTCCTGCACCACAAGAGAATCCCAGGTGTGCCTCTTCCTCCAGGGGAGCAGAGGGAAGAAGAGGGGTCACTGTGGTGGGATGGGGGGCATTTGTGGATAGAATGGAAAGAGGCGGCCGAGAAGGTCCTGGTGGGGCTCCAGATGCACCTGTGGGCACCTGGGGGTCTCCGGCTCTGCTTCGTCCTCCTGCCCCTTGGACACTTGCTGCTTGAAGCAGTAGCTTGTTCCCACTCTTGGGACAGCAGAGAGAGGATTCACTGTGATTTTCCACACGGGGCATCTCAGGCCTGGGAAGGACCGGGGGGGTTGCTTTGGGAAGCTGCCTTCTCCCCTCCCCTCCCCTCCCCTCTACTCTCCTGGCAGGTGAGACACAGAATGGATCTCTGGGACCCAGGGAATGAGGACAAATGAGGGTCTTAGGGGGGATGGAATGGGGAACTTGAGGAGGTAAGGTAAAGGAGCCCATGTTTGGAGACAGGAAGGACCCAATGCTAACAGTTTAAAGATCCAGGCTCACATGCTGGAGAGGCTGGAGTCAGGAAGGCCAGAGCTGAGGACCTGACACTGAGGCTGGGCGATGCCAAGGACACAGGAGGGCCTGCAGACTCCCAGGCTGGTGGCCGGGAAGCACTGAGCAGCCAGGGCCGGCCGGAAAGCTCAAGGGCTGGGCTCAGTCTTTCCCACACTATCCTCTCTACTTCCCATCCACGAGGTCTTTCTCATCCTGGATTCCCAGGGAAGGGCTATGGTGGAGAAGAAAAATGGGTGCCCCCCACCCCTCCTGCCCTGCCCTGTCCCGCCCTGAGCAGACCCCCAGACAGGCGCCAGAGACAGGGACACATAGAGCTGGACCCACCAGCACATTGACAGCATTCGTCTTGTCGTCCGCTGTCATTTTCCCATCAATGCACTCCTTCAGGCTTTTGGCATTTTCCAATATTATAGATTCATTTCGGTATTGTGCCACTTCTTGGACATATTCTTCAGTGGTGCCCGTCAGGAACAAGGTGACATCATCACTCACTGCTGAGCAAATTTTACAATCTGGAACACAAAGATAAGCTGACACTCCGTCGAAAGACCTTCGCCAGGTCATGCTCCTCCCTTCCTCCTCCTGACAGGCTCACAACGCCCTAGGAAGGCGTCGGAACCCCAGGAGAACCCGTGGCCCTAGGCGCCCACCTCGGCCCGAGAGCAGGAGCGAGGCAGCCCAGAGGAGCACGAGAGCACCAGCCGGCTTCATGCTGCAGGCCACAGCTGCTCCCTCCCAGGCCTGGAGCCCTTTTATACCAGCTGGAGAGGTGGGCAGGAGGGGCCTGTGCCTGACACATCCTTTTCCAGGAGGCCCTCTCTGGGCTGCAGCTTGGAATTGCCTTGGGGCTGTGGAGGCAGGAGATGGATGTGTGGGCAAGATCCTAAGTCCCTGAGTCAACAAAGGACACTAACTTGGCCTCCCTTCCCCATCTGAGGGCTCTGTCCAAGTGGCAGCTGACACCAGAAGTTTCACATGGAAATTTCCTAGGTTGACTGGGAAAAGGGGCAAAAAGTCTCCCAAATCAGGCCTCCCGAATGATGGCCAATGTCAGCCTCTTACCTGTGACCTTGAAGACCGTTTGGTCCCAACTGAGGGATTTTTCAGGAAACCCAGTGCTGAGCCAATGGTCTCATAGCTAGTAAGTGCCAAAGGAAGGCCACTCTGTGGTGGCTCCTGCCCTGCCTTCATCCTCATCTCTGTCCTTGACCTGCTCAGTGGCCTCCCTTGAGCCAGTCTGTTGGGTCTGTTTCTGGAGCCCTGAATCCTCCCCTCTGTGCTGACCGGGTCCTGTCACTTGGTTAGTCTGGCAGTACCTCCGTCTAACTCAGAAATAGCATTTTGCCCTGACCAGCCTCTTCTTCTGAGTTTCTCTATACGGTTCGCACCGTTCTCTTTCCAGAGGTACAATCTGAGGAAAAGCCGAGCGGCTTCTATGGCCTACAAACCCTGTGTGCTTTGTACACCCGGTGCGCCACCGAAGACCTGCTGCTTCTCTGAATTTTTCCCTGCCATTCTCTCCTCCCTCACTGGTCTTCCTTCTGCTTGACCATGCCAGTGGTCGGGGGCTTTGTGTTCCAGATTGTACTCCCGCAGCAGGGCCTTGGCACGAACGGCCCCCGCTGCCTGGAATGCTCTTCCTCCAAGTACGTGATTCAGGGCCTAATTGCTCAGCTCTCTTCAAAAGGCACCTTATCAGAGAGACTTTCCCACGTGCTTGACCCCTTAGAGCCCCGCCCCTTCCCCCACAGCACCTGCTGCTCTCCCCAGCTTCATCTTGTCACTCGCTGATGTCTTCCACTTCCTCTCAGTTGTATAATGAGCTCCGGGAGAGAGAGGGCTCTGCTGTGTGCACTGCTGCGTCCCCAGGACAAGGACACGTAGCAGGGGCTGCACAGATGTTTGTTAGACGAACGAGAGGAATATCCTATTTCTGCGGAGTTGATAATAACCAAGAACATTTTCCCTTATGCTTGCTTGCTGGAGGTACCTGCCTGGCCTTTTCTCCGAGTCATCTGTGAAAGAACAGAGTTTGCTGAAGGTAAGACAAAAGTCTTCTGACCCCAGTCAGAGCCTTACGCCAAACAGGATTCACATCCGGTAACTGCTCTTGGCAAAGAGGTGCCGAGTCCTGAGCTCCAGCTGTCAGGTGGCTACCATGGAGCCGCTCCAGTCATGATGCCCAGAGGCCATCCCTGTGAGGTCATCTCATGACAGGCTCGGGCCACTGCGGATGTCCCTCAGAGGTTCTTGGGCACTTATCAGCCTGGGAAGGTGAGCACCATATGCCCCAGATTGGACATGGCTTGCTCTTTCTCTCCTGGGACCGAATTTCAGTGTGGCGGGGGCACCTGGGCAAGGATCGTATGTCTCCTGTCCTTCACTAGGCACTTCCTTCAGGTTCTCCCCAGCTCTGGGAGATGATGAAGCCAGAGTTTGGAGTGCTAGAGTGACACAGGATGCTGATGTCCGTCCAGCCCCACTGGGCGCCACAAAACCATCTGAGACATCGCTGGACATGGGGACATTTGCTGAGGTCAGGGGGACTTTCTGGACAAGGTCTTGTAGTATATGCAGTCCCTTAGTAATGCAAGTGGTTTTTTTTTTTTTAAATACCTTTTTATTGGGGGGTAATTCTAGACTTCAGAAAAGTTGCAAAGATTTATCAAAACCAAGAAACTGGGCGCCTGGGTGGCTCCGTCGTTGGGCGTCTGCCTTCGGCTCAGTTCATGATCCCAGGGTCCTGGGATCGAGCCCCGCATCGGGCTCCCTGCTCCGCGGGAAGCCTGCTTCTCCCTCTCCCACTCCCCCGCTTGTGTTCCTGCTCTCGCTATCTCTCTCTCTGTCAAATGAATAAATAAAATCTTTAAAAAAAAAAAAGACTCCGGGGTGCCTGGGTGGCTCAGTCATTAAGCGTCTGCCTTCGGCTCAGGTCATGATCCCAGGGTCCTGGGATCGAGCCCCACATCGGGCTCCCTGCTCCACGGGAAGCCTGCTTCTCCCTCCCCCACTCCCCCTGCTTGTGTTCCCTCTCTCGCTGTGTCTCTCTCTGTCAAATAAATAAATAAAATCTTTAAAAATAAAAAAATAAAATAAAAAAACCCAAGAAACTGACATTGGCATGCTACTACTAACTAAACTCCAAACTTTATTTGGATGTCACCAGTTTGTACATTAATGTCCTCTTTGTGTTCTAGAATCCGATCCATATCCTAAACACGGCATTAATTGTCATATCTCCCTAGTCTCTTCTGATCTGTGACAATTTCTCAGTCTTTCCTTGTTTGTCGTGGCCTTGATGGTCTTGAAGACTGGCCAGGTGTTATAGAATGTTCACCAAACTGATTTTGTCTGCTGTGTTTCTCATAATCTAGACTGGGGTTCAGACCTTGGGTTTTGGGGGGACTACAAAGAGGAGAAGTGCTATATTGTCACATCACATCATGGCATGTGTGACATCAGTACGTCTTACCACTGGTTATATTAGTCCTGATCATTTGATTAATGTTGGGTTTGCTAAGTTTCTGCATGGTTTTCCCCTTTCTGGACTCTTTGGAATTGAGTTGCTAAGTCTAGCCCACTCACCAGGAGGACAGGGCAATAAGCTCCACTTCCTGAAGACAGTATCTATGTGTATTGTTTGGAATGCTTCTGTGAGGCATATCTGTCTCTTCTCTTCTTTTTCTTATTTATTAAATCATTTATTTACATCAGTATGGACTCACAGATACAATTTTATGCTTTGGGTTATCATCTAATACTGTCATTTCTTTTGTTGCTTAAATTGTTCCAGATTTGGCCACTGGGAGCTTCCTTCTAGAATTTTCATGGACTGTCTCATCTTGTTTGTGCCAATAAACCACTTTTCTAGAGTAGAAGGTTGAGTGTAACTCTTGAAGGATTTTAAGCCGACGGAGTGCCTCCTCTGGTTGACCTCACACTCTGGTCTGTAGAGCTCAAGCTCCCAGGGGACACGGGCGACACACTGTACAACTCCACAGCTACTCACTGATGTTTCTGGATGGGCTATTAAGTCCAAGCTCCTCTTGGGACCAGGTTCACTGATGGAGGGGGGCGAGTCAGGGCCCAGGCTGGACCCACTGGGAGTCCAGAAGGTGCCCAGGAATTTGCAGGGGTGAGAAGGGGTGAGAAGGAAGCAGGTGACATGATCCTACATTGGAGCGTTATTGGAGTCCTGAGACTTCCCTGGTAGGGCATGCTTCAGGGCCCAAGGATGGTGTCCACCCATCCTTGGGGGCTCAATCCAGAGACTGCAGCAGTTAAGGTGTTCAAGAGGCTCTAGTTGGGCCCAGCACCCCATACTTATCTCCAGGACTTAAACTTAGGCCCAGGAAAGGCTGGATGATCTTTTGTCAACCTGTGGTGGTATAGACCTGTCCTTGACGCCTCCTGTGATTGGGAGAGTACTGCACTTGGAGCCAGGATAGGTTGGGGAGAAGGAGTAGCAGGAAACAGCAGTCACAGTTGGGGCTGGGACAACAGAGCAGTTGGCTCAGGGTGAAGTCACTTAGAAATGTGAGCTCCAGTTGGTCTTTGGCGAAGGAAAAACCACATCCTCTCCAGAAGGCTTTCAGCCCAAGGGCTGAAGGAGCCGCATGTGCCAGGTCCCTGCCCACAAGCCTTTGGAGCTCCTAAAAGGGGTGTGGGCGAGACTCAGGGAGCTGGTAGTTTAAAAAGCAGCAGAAACGTTGCACTGAGCAGAACATTCTGGCGGTCGGCACTATGAAGGGGACACTGCTTGTGCTGGCCTTGCTGGTGACCCAAGAGCTGGGCATCGAGATGGGTGAGAGTAGGAATGAGGGACAGATGGCCTTCCTGATCCTTGCCTCATTCTGTCGCACTCCCTCACCCCCCATGGTGATCTCCAAGTAGCTTCTAGGGACAGAGTTAGGGGGCAGCTGGGAGATCATTACCCAGGGGTCCTGCATAAACCCCCCGAGGTTTTCAGGCATGGACTGGAGGGAGAGGTTTGGAGGTGGAGGGGTCCTTAGTTGTGCACACAGTAGGGGAGAGTTTGTTGGGGGTAGTGGGGCTTAACGGAAGGTCAGAAGCAGGCAGGCTGGTATGTGTTGAGGCGCAGTCTGGGGCGCCTCACACTGTTCCCTTCTGCTGAGAGTGCCTCCTGGAAAATGGTCTCTGTGTCTGGGATGTAAGCAGTCCTGGGAGTCGGTAGGTTTCCGTGGAAGGTGAGTCAGAACACCCTGGGTATGTGAAGTCCTGTCAAGTGGTGGGGAAACAGGAGCCTCCTACCCTGGTGATTCTTTTGTTGAGGTGTTTTCTGTTTGTGTCTTCAGTGAAATCTTGCCCTATTTTTTATGTGATCTTTGGTGCCATGGCCATTGGAGAGAAGTTAACGCTGGACGCCAGCCTTGATCTGGTCAATGCCACTGAACCAGAAAAAGCAGCCATGGAAAAAATCCAGGATTGCTACAATGAGAAGG
Source organism: Neomonachus schauinslandi (assembly GCF_002201575.2). Taxonomy (NCBI): domain Eukaryota; kingdom Metazoa; phylum Chordata; class Mammalia; order Carnivora; family Phocidae; genus Neomonachus; species Neomonachus schauinslandi. The sequence goes on along the minus strand of NC_058418.1, from coordinate 17,062,700 downwards.
GACTCAAAGCCAAGGCCTTGGATCTGACTGTCATGGTAATTGACTGTCCTTTCCCCCCACCCCCACCCTGCTGCCGCACATGCAGCATATTGGAATAGTGCGCATACAAATAGACTGCGCCGTCAGCGGCTCCTCGACAGACACGAGCTACAAACAATCAAGCACATAAACTTTGCACCATCCTGCAGCACACAGAGTATGCAACCACACGCCCCATGCACATCCAGCCTCTTCTTCTACCACACGTGTCCCTCTCGTGCCAATTTACATACAGCTGGAAAATCGGGGACTGACATCGGTGCGACACAGAAAGTGTGTGACTCAGGCGATTTTTAGGGGAGCCAGCATTGCAGGAGTAGAATTTTAACCTTCGGCAGGAAAGCAAGGGTCCTTACTTCAGCTCCTGCAGGTGTAGGAGCGCGCTCGGCTCTGTTTTAGGAATGTCGAAACCGATCACCTGCCCTTCGACTCTCTTCTCAAGAAGGGACTCCCTGGCCTTGTAAGGCTTCTGGTTTTCGGCCTGTTTTACTGCCCACCTTGATGGCTGTTCTTTGGCTCTGAGTCCCACTTCCATCTGTCTCGTCTCAGTGCCGAAAGCCAGAAGCTGCACTCTGTTGTTTTTGGTGCCTGGGGCCCCCGAGGCAGCTTCTAGCTACATGCACCTGCTCCCCAGGGCTGGTCAGTGCATCCCCTGATGAACTGTCTTCTTCCGTCATTGTTCTTGTTGCACAGTTGTGTAGATTTTGATTAGTCTGTCTCATCACTCTCTTCCCCTAAGTGCTGGTTCTGCAAAATGAGAGGTTTATGAAGCAGCAGAATTTCTTGCATTAATATAGGCGCACAGGGCCATGAGACTGTTTACCGCATCCACCTCCACATTCCATAGGTCCCCCACACCTGACAGACGAGTCTCAGGTGCAGGAGACATCACATAGACCCACAGCCCAGAAGATTCTGATCTCCTTGCCTCCCTCGCTGGTTGTTCAGACTTCCTCCTGACACCTGTGTATGGGCGACTGGGGAGTCATCTTCATCCTCTTCTGATGGACTGCAGCTCCCTCTCCAGCCAGAGGTTCTTGCTGGGGATGGAGCTGAATCCCTGAGGATGAGGAGCGGGGTGATCCTGAGGGGATGGATCGCTCTGCCTTGCGCTCAGGTCTTCCATCCCTCCTCGTCTTACTCTCTCCCAGGCTACCATCACCATCAGCAAGCAGTGCATCTCTGAAGCTGTGGTCCCATTGAAGAATGTCGTGACCTCGTTGGGGAGATGAATCTTTGCCCCAGATGCCTGATCTGAGCTCTGTCCTCCTGCTCTGTTCTTCACACCTGAAGCTGGAATCCCCATACCTGTCCTCACCTCCTTCAGTCTCTATCAGGCTGGCTGTAATAAAATAACTGCAGCTTAGCTCTGCATGCCCCATGTCTGTGTGCTTGGCAGAGAGTGTGCGAGGCCTGGCAGGAGATCCCGGGACACGGCGAAGGGGAGGGGGGAGACACATGGGGTCACTGAGAGTGTGGGGACTGGAGTCAGGCCGAATCAGGAGCAGGTGCAAGCGGTTTTCTCTTTCTCAGGCTATTCTCTCATCTGTAAAATGGGGATTCTGTGTGTGGATTAAATAGCATATATGTAAGCCCAGGATTCCCCACTCTGGATGGATAAAAATGTCCACGTAGCCTATTGCTGACTCCGCATTTGCCACCGTTGCAGAGCCTTTAGCCCCTTACATGTCACCTGGTCATTGGAGGGTGGACTCAAGCGATAACCTGAGTGGGCTTATCACAAGTCCTCTCCGTCTCCCAGTGGCATCCGCCCTTTTATGCTTCTTAGGTGGATGTCTTCTGAGGAGGCCGGCCTTTCTGCCGAGACACCCAGTTCCACTGCTGTTCTTGGGTTCTGCGAGTGGACCCATGACCGCCATGCAATCTTGGCTCAGGAGGAAGGGAGAAAGGGAGTGGAAACCAACCCAGAGGGAATGCTGCTGTCGCGGGGAGCTCAGGCTCTTAAATCTTACTTGCAGGATGTGTCACCTCTGGCAAGTGTCATGAGCCCTCTGAGCCTACTTCCAAAAGCATCAGATCGGCAATTGTATTTATTAGTAGGCTACTTGTGAAGCTGCAAGGCTAGGAGTAGGTTTTACCTTTATTTCCTAGAGACTAGAGCAGTGTTGGGCTCCAGTGAGTATGGCTCACAGAAAAAGTAGCACAGCAGGTGAGCTCTCTCTACCTTCCTGGGCCAGGCAAGCACAGTAAGGTCATATTGAGGGTGTTGCACTTGGGACATGCCAAGAGGCCAGGGGCTTGAGTTCTGGCTCTTTTCTGGCCTAATGGTTGAACTTAAGCATTTTAATTTACTGTTGGCTCATTTTACAAATGGATTTTATACCTGCCAAGTCTGCTAGACTTAATATTAAGTGTTCAGGTCATACTAAAGATCTAAAATTTTATTGATAAATACAAAATAAAATTTGAATTGATAGAGGGCTAAATCATATTTTATACAGGATAAATTGACCCTGTAGAAATGGAACTGGAGGGGATTATGCCAAGTGAAATAAGTCAAGCAGAGACAGACACTTATCATATGGTTTCACTCATATGTGGAACATAAGGAATAGTGTGGAGGACCACAGGGGAAGGGAATGGAAAACTGGGAAGAAATCAGAGAGGGAGACAAACCATGAGAGACTCTGGACTCTGGGAACCAAACTGAAGGTTGCAGAAAGGGAGGGGGGTAGGGGGATGGGGTAACTGGGTGATGGGCTTTAAGGGGGCACATGATGTGATGAGCACTGGGTGCTATACGCAACGAATGAATCGTTGAACACTACATCAAAAACTAATGAGGTGCTGTATGTTGGCTAATTGAACATAATAATAATAAAAAGAAATGTCAACTAGTCCTAAATCCATCTAAATTAATTATGTTCTAATGAAGATTGATTTAAAGTTTATCCAAAAGAACACATTCTTGAAATCAAGCAAGAAAATTTAGAAAATAAGAACTATGAGCAGTATCTTTCTCACTAGGTCTTATAATATAGGTATATATTTATGACTAATAAATAGTCTAGTTTTAGTAGATAAATAGATGGCCACTGTGATACAAAACACACAGATCGACTCAAAGAGGGGCTCCAGGGTGGCTCAGTTAGTTAAGTATCTGCATTTGGCTCAGGTCATGATCCTGGAGTTCCAGGATTGAGCTCCGTGTTGGGCTCTCCACTCAGCAGAGAGTCTACTTCTCCCTCTGACCCTACTCCTCTCATGCTTTCTCTGTCTCAAATAAGTAAAATCTTTAAAAAAAATAGACTCAAAGATAGTTTAAGATATAATAGTGACAGCTTATTGAATCATGGAGAAAGAATGGATTTTTTTAAGTGGCATTGAACAAAATGACCAAATATTTAAGAAATGAAGATGGGCCTGCCAAGCCTTTCTCTGTGGATTAATGTGGACTAATGATTCAATCGCCATAATTTCAATAGTTAATTATCCATTTGTCATGACTGATCTCTCTCTTTCTCTCCCTCCCACCCCTTTCTTTTGACTTTCATGATATCATAGTCTGTTGGTTTTTCTCTACCTTACTGGGGGATCTTTCTCAGCTTTTCTGGTTACTTCTGTCTTATACTAGGAATAACTTTCTTTATATCTCTTTTCTACATACACTTTCTTAGTGTATGAACTTGGGACATGCTAAGTTTCTTTCTTAGTGATATCTACAACTTCCAAATTTAAATCTCCAAACCCAGTACTAATTTTCAAGGCACAGAATTGGCTCTCACTAAATATTTGTTGAATTAATGAATATTGAAAAAACTCTAAATTCCTCCTAAGGGACAAATATACACAGAATTTAAATAAATGAAAAGACTATTGAATGGGAATTTTTTTTTAAAGATTTTATTTATTTATTTGAGAGAGAGAGAATGAGAGACAGAGAGCATGAGAGGGAGGAGGGTCAGAGGGAGAAGCAGACTCCCTGCTGAGCAGGGAGCCCGATGCAGGACTTGATCCCGGAACTCCAGGATCATGACCTGAGCCGAAGGCAGTCGCTTAACCAACTGAGCCACCCAGGCACCCTGAATGGGAATTTTAACAGCATAAAAATGTCATTTCCCGGGCGCCTGGGTGGCTCAGTCATTAAGCGCCTGCCTTTGGCTCAGGTCATGATCCCAGAGTCCTGGGATTGAGCCCCGCATCGGGCTCCCTGCTCTGCGGGAAGCCGGCCTTCTCCCTCTCCCACTCCCCTGCTTGTGTTCCCTCTCTTGCTGTGTCTCTCTCTGTCAAATAAAATCTTAAAAAAAAAAATAAAGAAAAAAATGTCATTTCCCCCTAAAAACAGCAGTTTATTGTAATCCTAATGAAAACACCAAGAGGATTTTTTTTGAAGAAAAAAAGTATTTTAGGGGCGCCTGACTGGCTCAGTCATTAAGCGTCAGCCTTCGGCTCAAGTCATGATCCCAGGGTCCTGGGATGGAGCCCCACATTGGGCTCCCTGCTCAGCGGGAAGCCTGCTTCTCCCTCTCCCACTCCCCCTGCTTGTGTTCCCTCTCTCGCTGTGTCTCTCTCTGTCAAATAAGAAAATAAAAAATCTTTAAAAAAAAGAAAAAAGTACTTTATTTTTTAAAAATTCATTTTTACTGAGGTATAATTGGCATACAACATTGTATAAGTGTAAGGTATATAATGTGTTGACTTGATACACTTATATACAGCAATATGATTACCACCATAGCATTAGCTGACACCTCTATCACATCACATAATTATCATTTATTCTTGTGGTGGGAACAACTAAGATCTAGTCTCTTAGCAACTGTGAAGTTTATAATACAGTATTGTTGTCTATAATCACTATGCCGTGCATTAGATCTCCAGGACTTATTTGTCTACTGCTTGTGGGTTTGTACCCTTAAACAACGTCTTCCTAATATCCCTAACAAAAAGTACTTTACTCTTATAAAATTGACCTTACATTTGCCATGATTCGGAAACTTCTCTCCAAGTATACACTCAAGAGAAATAAAATTTACGTTTACATAAAAACCTGCAATGTTTATAGCACCTTTACTCAGATTTCAGTTTATCAAAATTAGGAACAACCTAAGTGTCCTTCAACTGGGGAACAGATAAAATGTGTCACACTCACACAATTGAATACTACTCAGCAATAAAAAGGAACAAATTATTGGCGCATGCAACAGTATGGAAGAATCTCAAATGTATTATGTTGAATAAAAGAAACTGAGCTCAAAATCTATAATTAAATGGCTATTTATATGCCATTTATATTTGGAAAAATAAGAATAGCTGAACAAAAATTTTAAAAAGTAATTAGGGGTAGTAAGCCCTATGAAATATTAAAACATACACATCAGGGGCGGCTGGGTGGCTCAGTCGTTAAGCATCTGCCTTCGGCTCAGGTCATGATCCCAGGGTCCTGGGATCGAGCCCCACATCGGGCTCCCTGCTCTGCGGGAAGCCTGCTGCTCCCTCTCCCACTCCCCCTGCTTGTGTTCCTGCTCTCACTATCTCTCTCTCTCTGTCAAATAAATAAAATCTTTAAAAAAAAATAAAAATAAAACATACACATCACAGGCAGATAAATGGACTATCAAAGGAAGGCCAGACATAGGTCTAAATAATCATGGATTTTATGATAAAGGTAACTTGCAAATATAAATGAAGAAATTGGGATTATTTCACAAAGGAAATGGTGCTGGATCAACTGACTGAACATTCGGGGAAATACAACTGTTGGATATCTCTCTTATAGCTTTCTTCAAAATTAACTTCAGATAACTTAAAGACTTACATATTTAAAGAGTGAGACAGAAAGATCCCATAAAAGTCTTAGAAAAGGGGCACCTAGGTGGCTCAGTCCATTAAGTGTCTGCCTTTGGCTCAGGTCATGATCTCAGGGTCCTGAGATTGAGCTCCATGTTGGGCTCCCTGCTTGTGGGGAATCTGCTTCTCCCTCTCCCTCTGCCCCTCCCCTTGCTTGTGATCTTTCTCTCTCTCTCCCTCTCTCTCAGATAAATAAATAAAGAAAATCTTAAAAAAAAAAAGTCTTAGAGGGGCACCTGGGTGGCTCAGTCTGTTAAGCATCCCGGGGTCCTGGGATTGAGCCCCGCATCGGGCTCCCTGCTCAGAGGGGAGCCTGCTTCTCCCTCTCCCTCTGCTGCCCCCCGCCCCGCGCGTGCTCTCTCTCTTTTGCTCTCTGAAATAAATAAATAAATCTTTAAAAATAAATAAAATTAAAAAGTCTTAGAAAAATTATAGAAGAATATTTCTATAACCTCAGAGTAAAGAAGACCTTCCCAAAGATATGTATATTTATATATATTTATAATATACATAATTATATATAGTTATGTATTATATATACACACAGAGAGTATAATACTTTTATAATAGTTTTTCTTACATTAAAATTCTTTTTTCCCCAGTTGTTCACAGAATATGCATTTTTTTATTTTTTATTTTTTGATTTTTTTTTTATTATGTTCAGTTAGCCAATATATAAATTCTATTTGGAATAAAATGGACTCTTTAAAATAAAAGAATAGATGGGATGCCTGGGTGGCTCAGTCAGTTAAGCATCTGCCTTCGGCTGGGGTCATGATCCCAGAGTCCTGGGATCTAGTTCCACATCGGGCTTGTGGGGAGTCTGCTTCTCCCTCTGCCTCTGCCTCTCTCTCTGTGTCTCTCATGAATAAATAAATAAAATCTTTTTTTTTTTAAGATTTTATTTATTTTTTAGAGAGCGAGCGAGAGAGAAACAGCATGAGAGGGGAGAGGGTCAGAGGGAGAAGCAGGCTCCCCGCTGAGCCAGGAGCCCAATGTGGGACTCGATCCAGGGACTCCAGGATCATGACCTGAGCCGAAGGCAGACGCCCAACCATCTGAGCCACCCAGGCGCCCAATAAAATCTTTTTTTAAAAAAAATAAAAGAATAGAATAATGATCTATATTGGGATTGAAACACATGTAGAAATAAAATGTATTACACAGTGCACAAATGCCAGGGGAGAAGAAATGGATGCCTACTGTTCTTGTATTTTTAGATCTTATATATGAAGGGATATAATATTACTTGAGTGTTGATTGTGTTAAGTTAAAGATGTATATTATAAATAAAACCACTTTATGTTTTTAAATTTTTAAATTTAAATTTTTATGTTTTTGAGAGAGAGAATGTGTGCACATGCATACAAGTGGGGAGGGAGGGGCAGAGGGGGAGGGAGAGAGAGAATCTTAAGTAGGTTCCATGCTCAGCATGGAGCCTGACACAGGGCTCTATCTCACGACACTGAGATCATGACCAGAGCCAAAATCAAGAGTCAGACACTTAACTGACTGAGCCACCCAGGTGACCCTAAATAAAGCCACTTTAAAAATATTAAAAAAATAAGTGAATATAGGACAAAAAATTGAATTGTAAAAATTCAAAATTAGGCAGAAAAAGGAATAATTCAGAACAGATAGGACAAATGGGAAATAAATAGCAAAGCTATAGATTTAAACTCAATCATATCAGTAACCACTTTAAATATAAATGGTTTATAAATTCTATTTAAGAGGCAGAGATTGTTAGAGTGAATAAAAAAGAAGACTTCAACATATACTGACTGTAGGAAACCCACTTTAAATATAAAGACAAATATAGGCTAAAAACAAAAAGGTGGAAAATGATATAACATGATGACACTAATAAAAAGAAAGCCAGGGGCGCCTGGGTGGCTCAGTTGGTTAAGCGACTGCCTTCGGCTCAGGTCATGATCCTGGAGTCCCGGGATCGAGTCCCGCATCGGGCTCCCTGCTCGGCAGGGAGTCTGCTTCTCCCTCTGACCCTCCTCCCTCTCATGCTCTCTGTCTCTCATTCTCTCTCTCGCAAATAAATAAAATCTTAAAAAAAAAAAAAAAGAAAGCCAGTGTTCCTACATTTGCACCAGATACAGTATATATCAAAGCAAAAAAATGTTACAAGGAATAAGAAAGATTATTTCATAATGATAAAAGGGTCAATTTAACAAGAGGATATACAAATCCTAAACGTTTTTGCACCTAATAGCAAAGCTTCAAATTATATGAAGCAAAAACAATAGAAATGAAAGAAGTAGACAAATCCATAATTATACTTAGAGACTACATCATTTCTCTCTCAGTTATTGATAGAACAAGCAGACAGGAAAATCAATAGGATATAGAAGATTAGGACAACACTAACAAGCAACTTGACCTGATTGACACATTACCCAACAATATATCATTCAAATAATTCAAATTATATTCTCTGACCACAATGGATTTAAATTAGAAATCAATTATCAAAAGATATTTGATAAGTGTTTAAATACGAGGAAATTTAATCAATACTCCTACTAAACAATCCACAAGTGAAAAAAGAAATCAAATGAGAAATTAGAAAGTACTTTGTTCTGAATAAAAATCAAAGACCACTCATCAAGATTTGTGGGATGCCGCTAGCACTTAGGGGCAAATTTATAGCACTAAATGCCAATATTATAAAATAAAGATCTCAAACCAATCACTCTATCTTGAGAAACTAGAAAAGGAAGAGAAAAAAAAATCCAAAGTAAGCAGAGGGAAAAAAAAAAAAGAACAGGCCAGAGTAAAAAGCCACTCAAATATATAACTGTAAGATAATAGAGAAATTTATAAGACCCAACATCTGGCTTTTCAATAAAATCCATAAACATCTAACCACATTGATCAGGATAAAAAGAGAGAAGATACAAATGACCAAATTAGATTGATAGATTTTTTTTCTTTCAGAACTTTAGCGAAGTCTTCTGTACACCATAATTTATGATGAGAATTAAGCTGTCATTCTTGCGACAGTACTCCTGTACATAATGTATCATTTTCCTCTGGCAGCTTTTATGATTTCCTTCTTCTTTCTGCCCCCAATTTATTGAGATATAATTGACATATAACATTGTGTAAGTTTAAGGTGTATATTGTGTTGATTTGATACATTTATATATTGCAAAATGGTCACCAACATGACATTAGCTAACACCTCCATCCCATTACATAATTACCATTGCTTTTGTGTGGTGAGAACAATTAAGACATATTGTCATAGCATTTTTCAAGTATGTAATATAGTATTATTAGCTATAATCAACATGCTATTAAATCCCTAGGAATTGTTAATTTTATAATTGCAATTTATACCCTTTGACCAATATCTCCCATTTTCTCCACCTCCAGGACCTGGTAATCACTACTATACTTTCTGTTTCTCTGTTTGGCTTTTTTAGATTCCACATATAAATGAATGTATACAGTATCTGTCTCAGTCTAACATTTCACTTAACATAATGCCCTCAGGTTTCACCCAAGTTGTCACAAATGACAGGTTTTTCTTTCTTGTGTCTGAAAAATATTCAATTTGTGTGTGCGTGCGTGCGTGTGTGTGTGTGTGTGTGTATACATGATCAGCAATGTCAGGCACCTTTTCATGTACCTGTTGGCCACCTGTATGTCTTCCTTGGAAAAGTGCCTATTCATTTTCTCTGCTCTTTTTTAAAAAATTGGGTTTCTTTCTTTTTTTTTTTTAAAGATTTTATTTACTTAGAGAGAGGGACAGTGAGAGAGGGAATACAAGCAGGGGGAGTGGGAGAGGGAGAAGGAGGCTTCCGGCGGAGAAGGAGGCTTCCGGCAGAGCAGGGAGCCTGATGTGGGACTCGGTCCCAGGGCCCTGGGATCATAACCTGAGCCGAAGGCAGACGCTCAACGACTGAGCCACTCAGGTGCCCAAAAAATTGGGTTTCTTAAATACTGAGTTGTATGAGTTATTTATATATTTTGGATATTGACCCTTTATCAGATAGATGGTTTACAAGTATTTTCTTCCATTCCACAAGTTGCCTTTTCATTTTGTTAATTTTTTTGCTATGCAGAATCTTTTTTTTTTTTTAGATTTTATTTATTTATTTGACAGAGAGAGAGAGACAGTGAGAGAGGGAACACAAGCAGAGGGAGTGGGAGAGGGAGAAGCAGGCTTCCCACCAAGCAGAGAGTCTGATGCGGGGCTCAATCCCAGGACCCTGGGATCATGACCTGAGCCAAAGGCAGATGTTTAATGACTGAGCCACCCAGGCACCCCCATGCAGAAGCTTTTTAGTTTGATGTAGTCCCACTTATTGATTTTTTTAAAAAATATTTTATTTATTTATTTGAGAGAGAGAGACAGAGAGCACGAGCAGGGAGGAGAGGGAGAAGCAGGCTCCCCACTGAACAGGGAGCCCGATGGAGGACTTGATCCCAGGACCCTGGGATCATGACCTGAGCCGAAGGCAGACACTTAACTGACTGAACCACTCAGGTGCCCCCCACTTATAGATGTTTGCTTTTGTTTCTTGTTCTTTCAGTGTCATAGGCAGGAAACTGCTGAAAAGACCAATGTAAGGAAGCTTTTCCTTGTTTTCTTCTAGGAGTTTTAAGTTTTCAGGTCTTACATTTAGTTGTTAATCTATGTCACATTAATTCATTTTTAATTCAAGTATAATTAATACACAGCATTATATTAGTTTCTGGTGTACAATATAATAATTCAGCAATTCATGTCAAGTTAGTTTTTGTGAATGGTGTAAGATAGGAGTCCAATTTCATTCTTTTGCACCCTGGGGATGCAGATGGCTGTGGCCATGCACCAGTGGCTGGACATTCCTGAAAAATGGAATAAGATCAAACTAGTGGTCACCCAAGAAGATGTCAAGTTGGCGTACCAGGAAGCAATGATGAACATGGCGAAGCTCAACAGAACAGCTTCCGGGCTCATGCACACGTTCAGTGCCCACACCGCTACCGACATCACGAGCTTTGGAATTTTGGGTCATGCGCAGAACCTGGCCTTCAGCTCAGGTCGTGATCCCAGGGTCCTGGGATCAAGCCCATGTCAGGCTCCCTGCTTGGAGGGGAGCCTGCTTCTCCCTCTCTCTTGGCTGCTCCCCCTGCTTGTGCTCTCTCTCTCTCTCTCTCTGCGTCACATAAATAAATAAAATCTTAAAAAAATAAAACCTAATTTGTCTGATATAAATATGGCTACTCCAGTTTTCTTTTGACATCCATTGACATGATAAATGGTTCTCCATCCCCTCACTTTATCTGCAGGTGTCTTAAGGTCTCAAATGAGTCTGTTGTAGGCAGCATATAGATGTCTCTTGTTTTTTAATCCATTCTGACACCCTGTGTATTTTGATTGGAGCATTTAGTCCATTTACATTTTGAGTGATTATTGATAGGCATGAATTTAGTGCCATTTTATTACTTGTTAAGTCTTTGTTTCTGGAGACTTTCTCTGTTCCTTTCTAGTGTTTGTCACTTTTGGTCTTTCTTTACTATTTGAAGAGTACCCTTTAGTATTTCTTGCAGGGCTGGTTTAGTGGTCACAAACTCATTTAGTTTTCATTTGGATAATTCTTTATCTCTCCTTCAATTCTGAATGACAGACTTGCTGGATATTCTTGGCTGCATATTTTTCCCATTCAGCATATTGAATATATCATGCCACTCCTTCTGGCCTGCCATGTTTCTGTGGATAGACCTGCTGCTAACTTTTTGTCTTCCCTTATAAGTTAGGGATTTCTTTTCCCTTGCTGCCTATGGGATTTTTTTTCTTAATCTCTATGTTTTGCAAATTTTACTGTGATATGTCTTGTGTTGGCCTGCTTTTATTGATTTTGGTGGGAGTTCTCTGTGCCTCCTGGTTTTGGATGTCTGCTTCCCTCCCCAGATTAGGGAAGTTTTCAACTATAATTTCCTCAAATAAATCTTCAGGCCCCCTTTCCCTCTTTTCTTCTGGGACACCTATGATACAAATGTTATTATGCTTTATGGAGTCACTGAGTTCCCTAAGTCTACATTTGTGATCCAATATTTTTCTTTCCCTCTTCTTTTCAGCTTCATTATTTTCCATAATTTTATATTCTGTATCACTTTTTCATTCCTCTGCTTCTTCCAATCTTGTCATTACATCCGGTCAGTTTTTCATGTTGGTTACAGAATTTTTTATTTCAGCCTGACTAGATTTTAGGTCTTTTATCTCTGTGTTAAGGGATTCTCTACTGTCTTCTATGCTATTCTCAAACCCAGCTAGCATCCTTATGATGGTTGTTTTAAATTCTGGATCAGGCATATGAATTATATCCATTTCGATTAGATCCCTGGCCATGACCTTTTCTTGTTCTTTCTTTTGGGATGAATTCCTCCATCTTGACATTTTGTCTAGGTCTTTGTCTTCTTTGTGTTAGAAAAGCCTGTTATATTCCTGTTCCTGAGAGTAATGGCTTTATTAAGAAGTCATATGCTGTCAAGGGCCTGGAGCTTCAAGAAGTGTTTCTGGTGTGTGCTATGTGCACTCTGCTGCTGTGTTTTGGCTGCTCTTTCCCTCAGGTCAGTCTTCTGAAGAGTTTCTCCTAGACTGCAGTGAGAGTGTTTGGATGTTGTTCAGAGTGTGGTGAGTTTTAACTAGGTGTGCTCTGGTCTGCTTGTTAAAAGAGGCCTGGTGCTATTTCCACTAGAACTGAAGCTTTGCAGCACTCTATGATCTGTAGACTTGGTGCTTTCAGGGGGTTTGTGCTGGCCTTCTTGGGGAAGGGCCCACTGCTCTGGTTCTTAGGCACACTTACCCTAGTAAGAAGCACCTGCAAAGTGCAGTGGGGTGGGGCTTGATGTAAGCAGCTCAGGCATCCGCTGTGCTGCTTATTGAAGTCAGTCCATGCTGATGGGTAGGGGGGAAAAATGGTGCCAGCTCTATCCCTTGTGGCAGCTCTATCCCTTGTCCCTGGAGAGGGGAGTTCCCACCCCCTGCTGTCCTGGAAGCACTCACAGAAGAGGGAAAAATCTCCCCTCCTGTGTCCCAGGCACCCCTCAGATCCCTGCCTTCACCTTGTCTGTGTGCCAGCTATCTGCTGCCTGGCAATGCAGTGCACTTGTGTTTTATCCTAGGCAGACCCACTGTGTTTCAAAACTCCAATCTTTAGGGATGTGGCATGGTACAGACCCTCACTCATCCACTGCAGGGTAGGGGGGTGACTTGCCACCCTGGGGCTGGTGGAGGTTTGTCCCAGAAGGACAGTCACACCAAGGTGCAGGAGCTTGGAGTTTAGAGTAAAGCGCAGCAAAAAGCTCGTGTCTAGGTTAGCTGCCCTTAGCAGGTGTATTCTGTTTTTGGATGGAATATTATGAATATATGTTAGATCCATCTGGCCCAGTGTGTCATTCAAAGCCACTGTTTCCTTGTTTCTCTGTCTGCGTGATCTATCTGTTGATGTAGGTGGGTGTTAAAGTCCTCTACTATTATTGTATTACTGTCAATTTCTTCCTTTATGCCTGTTAATATTTGGTTTATGTATTTAGGTGCTCCCATGTTGGGTGTATAAATATTTACAATTGTTATAGTCTCTTGTTGGATTGTTCCCTTTATCATTATGTAGTGTCCTTCTTTGTCTCTTGTCACAGTCTTTGTTTTAAAGTCTATTGTATCTGACCTAAGTATTGCTACTTCAGTTTCCTTTTCACTTTTAATAGTGTGATAAATGCTTCTCCATCCCTTCACTTTCAACCTGCTTGGGTCTTTAGGTCTGAATTGAGTTTCTTATAGGCAGCATATAGATGTGTCTTGCTTCTTCATCCGTTCAGTCACATTATATGTTTTGATTGGAGCATTTAGTCCATTGACATTCGAATTTATTATTGATAAGTATGTGCTTCTTACCACTTTGTTACTTGTTTTAGGATTGTGTTTGTAGTTCTTCTCTGTTTCTTTCTTCTCTTGCTCTCTTCCCTTGTGTTTTTATGACTTTCTTTAGGGATATGTTTGGAATTCTTTCTCCTAATTTTTTTGCATATCTATTACAGGTTTTTGCTTTGTGGTTACCATTAGGTTTGTATATAATTAGGTTTGTATATAATATCTTATGCATATAACAGTCTATATTAAGTTGATGGTCACTTAAGTTTGAACCCATTCTAAAAACACTAAATTTACTCTCCCCAATGTTTTATGTATATGAATGCATAATTTACATCCTTTTATTTCATGAATTTCTTGACTGATTTTATTTATTTATTTATTTACTTACGTATTTATTTATTTATGTGGTGGGGGTGAGAAAGAGAGAGAACAAGCAGGGGGAGCGACTGAGGGAGAGGGAGAAGCAGGCTCCCCACTGAGCAGGGAGATCAATTTGGGGCTTGATCCCAGGACCCCGGGCTCATGACCTGAGCTGAAGGCAGACAGTTAACCAACTGAGTCACCCAGGCACCCCTCTTGACTTATTTTTATAGAGATAATTGATTTTACTGCTTTTGTGCTTTAACCTAAATACTCATTTTGTAAGTGATTAATCTTCTACTCTTTAAAAAAATTTATCTGTTTAGAGTATGCTGGTGGGGGGAAGGACAGAGGGAGAGGGAGAAAGATTCTCAAGCAGAATCTATCTGAGTATGGAGCCCAACACTGGGTCCTATCTCACAACCCTGAGATCATGACCTGAGCTGAAATCAAGAGGTGGACACTCAACTGACTGAGCCACCCCGGTGTCCCTAATCTTCTACTCTTATTTTGCTTTTCTTTACCTGTGAAATTTTTTCCTTTCATAATTTTCTTACTTCTGATTATGGCCTTTTCTTTACATTCAAGAATTCCCTTTAACATTTCTTGTAACATCCCTTTAGTGGTGATGAACTCCTTTAACTTTTGTTGTTTGTCTGGGAAACTCTCTCCTATTCTGAATGGTAGCATTTCTGGAGAGTATTCTTGGCTACAGATTTTCCTTTCAGCACTTTGAATATATCATGCCACTTTCTTCTGGCCTGCAAAAATTCTGCTGAAAAATCCGCGATAGCCTTATGGGCTTTCCCCTTTATGTAACTATCTCCTTTCCTTAGCTGCTTTTAAAATTCCTTTTCTTTTTTTTTTTCAAAGATTTTATTTACTTATTTGACAGAGAGAGACACAGCAAGAGAGGGAACACAAGCAGGGGGAGTGGGAGAGGGAGCAGCAGGCTTCCTGCAGAGCAGGGAGCCCGATGCAGGGCTCGATCCCAGGACCCTGGGATCATGACCTGAGCTGAAGGCAGACGCTTAACGACTGAGCCACCCAGGTGCCCCTAAAATTCCTTTTCTTTCTTTCTTTTTTTTTTTTTTTAAAGATTTTATTTATTTATTTGAGAGAGAGAGAATGAGAGAGAGCACATGAGAGGGGGGAGGGTCAGAGGGAGAAGCAGACTCCCTGCCGAGCAGGGAGCCAGATGCGGGACTCGATCCCGGGACTCCAGAATCATGACCTGAGCCGAAGGCAGTCGCTTAACCAACTGAGCCACCCAGGCGCCCTAAAATTCCTTTTCTTATCACTACTTTTTGCCATTTTAAATTAAAGTGTCTTGGTGTAGATCTCCTTGGGTTGATTTTGTAGGTTGCTCTCTGTGTCTTCTGGATCTGGATGTTTGTTTCCTTCCCCAGATTTGGGAAGTTTTCAGCTGTTATTTTTTCAAATACATTTTCTGCCTCTCTTTCTTTTCTCCTTCTTAGATCCCTATAATGCAAATACTATTACACTCGATAATGTTATTGAGTTCCCTTAACCTGTTCTCATTTTTTATTATTCTTTCTCCTTTTTGCCATTCAGCATGGTTGCTTTCCATCACTCTGTCTTCCTGCTCACTGATCCATTCTTCTGCTTCCTCTACTCTACTATTGATTCCCTCTAGTGTATTTTTAATTTCAGTTATTGAGTTCTTCATCTCTGATTGGTTCTTTTATATTTTCTATCTTTTTGGTGAAGGTCTTACTGAGATTCTCCACTCTTTTCTCACATCCACTAAGTATCTTTATGACCATTACTTTACATTCTCTCAGGTATATTACACATCTCCATTTCATTTAGCTCTTTTGCTGTGGGTTTGTCCTGTTCTTTCATTTGGGACATATTTCTCTGTCTTCTCATTTTGTCCAACACTGTGGTTGTCTATATGTATTAGGAAAGTCAACTATGTCTTCTGATCTTGGAAGTAGTGGGCTTATGAAGTAGTAGTTCTCTGGTGCCCTGTAGTGCAATGTTCCCTGTTCACCAGAACCTGGCACTTCGGGGGGTGTCTCCTATGTCCATTGCGTTCACCCTACTATTGTGGCTAAGCTGACTTGCCTTCAGTCCAATCGGCTACAGTGTCCCACTTTGCCTGTTGTGGGCCAGGTTTGGTCCCTGTGCTGTTAAGTGTCCTGTCTTGGGCTGCCATGTGTTTGAAATTGGGTGATATAAGCAGTCAGACTAAATGCCTGCTCTCAGTCCATCTGCCAGAGCTGCAATCTGCCTGTGCTGCCCCCTAAGAGGTTTTTGCTGGTTGGCAGGGCTGGCAGTCAGATCAGATGTCTGCCTTCAGTCTGTATGCCTGGGCTGTAGTCATACCGGTGTGTGACTACACACCTTCCCCTCTCCCCAGGGCAGGAGTCACTTTGGAGTGGTGCTGGTCCTTGCCCCAACTGCTTGCAGGATGTGATGTGGCAGGAGCCACTTTGGAGGCACTCCAGCTGAGTGGCATAGGTTAGATAGGGCAGATTCACAGGAGAATGTGGGGTGGGGCGCACAGTGTTAGCAAGGCAAGTGGGGGTCTTTGTGCCGGTTTCTGCAGGTGTCTGGCTATCTAGCCGGGGATGAGAGGCAGAGAAAAGGTGTTTGCCAGCTCTTTTGTTCTTTGAGAAGTCTCCTAAAGATCCCTGCCCCTCCAGCACACATTCTGGGATTAGTAAATAAATCTTCAATTATACCCCAGGCACTTTACAAGTTGCGGCTTCTATGCTTTATCTCAGAGGGGTTGTTTGTTATGCTGTCTCTTTAAGGGTAGGGACTGTTTCCTGTGCCCTCCAGCCCTCCCCAGCCTCCCGCTGATTTTTAAAGTACCAGGAGTTTAGCCCTGCTGATTGTAAAAACTCGTGAAGTTAAGCCCCATTGGTTTTCAAAGTTCAATGTTATGGGTACTTGTCTTCCCAGTGCAGGTCTGTGGTGTCTGGGGTTTGCCTGGTGTGGGCTCTCTTCCTCTCCCTACCCTGTGCTTGTAGTGTCCCTCTTGTTTGTGGTTCCTGACCATATCTCCACCCCTCTTACCCTTCTAGATGTGGCTTCCTGTCTATGATTAACTGTGGAAAGTCTGTTCTGCCAGTCTTCAGCTCTTTTCGGTGTTAGTTACACTTATATGGTGGTTATCTAGGTGTGTCCATGGGACAAGGTGAGTTTAGGATCTTCCTACTCTGCCATTTACCCTAGGAATCTATTTCAACCATTTTAATGTGTACAATTCAATGGTATTTGATGCATTCACAATGTTTTGCAACCATCACCACTATTTAGTTCCAGAGCATTTATATTCCCCCAAAATAAAACCCACCACCCATTACGCACTTACTCTCCATCATTCCCTCCATCCAGTGCTTGGAAACTACTAATATGCTTTCTGCCCTGATGGGTTTGCCTATTCTGGATAGTTCATATAAATGGAATCATACAATATGTACCCTTGTATGTCAATATAAGGTACAATATGTCTGGCTTCTTTCACTCAGCATGTTTTCAAGGTTCATCTATTTTCTAGGATGTATATATACCTATTTTATGGCTTAATAATATTCCATTTTATGGATATAGAACCATTTGCTTATCCCTTCATCACATCTGGGTTGTTTCCAGCTTTTGGCCATTGTGAACAGTACTGCTGTGAACATTTGTGTAACATTTTTGTTTGGACACCTGTTTGTTTTTTATTTTTTTGGATACCTGTTTTGAATCCTTTTGGGTATATTCTCAGAAAAGGAAGTACTGGGTCATATGGTAATTCTGTGTTTAACTTTTTGAGAGTGGTCAAACTATTCTCCACATCAGCTGTACCACCAGCAATGTATGAGGGTACCCATTTCTCCACATCCTCACCAATACTTATTATTTTCCATTTTTTTCTGTTATAGCCATTCTAGTGGTTATGAACTGTGAAGTGAAATTTCATGGTTTTAATTTGCATTTCCCTAATGATTAATGATACTGAGCATCTTTTACTGTGATTATTGGTTATTTTGTATATCTTCTTTGGAAACATGTCTGTTCAAGTCCTTTGCCCATTTTATTTATTTATTTATTTTTTGCAACATCTAAGTTTTTGTTGATGAGTGTTTTTAAAAACAAGCATCACGGGCGCCTGGGTGGCTCAGATGGTTAAGCGTCTGCCTTCGGCTCAGGTCATGATTTCAGGGTCCTGGGATCGAGTCCCGCATCGGGTTCCCTGCTCAGTGCAGAGCCTGCTTCTCCCTCTCCCTCTGCCACTCCCTCTGCTTGTGCTCTTCTGTCTATCTCTCTGTCAAATAAATAAATAAAATCTTTAAAAAAAAAAACAAAAAAAACAAGCATCACCACCAGTGTGGAGGTTGGGAAATTTGGAAGGGGAGGGAAGGGCAGGGGAAAGGCTTCTGCTTTATTGGTGAGAAAGCTCCATCATGAATTTCCTAAGTCCCCCAGAAACATGCAGTCCTTGAAAAGCCTGTATCACTTCTTCAGGACAGTCTTGTTCCAATGGGGTCCAGTTTGGGCTATGATTGCTTCTTAAGGTTTCAGTCATCGCATTTAATTGCGATGATTTTGCATTGCATTGCATTTAATACACAAAGAAAAGGAAAAATTAAGTAAAACAGAAAAGTGATGTGAAAGTTAAAATGTTACAGTCTGGCAAAATTGAATTTCTGCAAAGAAAGAATTGAGAGAACAGAAGAGAGGCAACATTCAAAGAGAAAATGGATAAACACTCTCCAAAAGTGACAAAAAGTAAACCAACAGATTCAGGAAGCACCATGGCAGGTTCATAACTGGTCTCTAGAGTTCTCACAGTGGTATTTTGATTCACACATGTTGCTCATTCAGTGTCTCCATGGGGGAGTGAGGGCTGAGAGCTTCCTGTCTGCCATCTTGTTGACGTTACTCCCTCTCATTTTCTGCAAAATGGACAGGCTCAGATTTTTCCAAATCTTCAGTTCTGATTACATTTTGCTTAACAATTCCTTCTTTAGTTTATCTCTCTCCTCTTGCATTTTATCAAAAGCAGCAAGGAGAAAGACAGCTGTGCCTTCAGCACTTTGCTTAGAAATCTCAACTAAATATTCAGGTTCATCAATTGCAAGTTCTACTTTTTGCAAAACACTAGAACACAATTTGAGCAGGTTCTCTGCCATTTCATACCAAGAATAAACTTTCTTCCAATTTTCAATAGCATGTTCCTCATTTCCATTAGAGACTTCATCCAAAAGCACTCCTGATATCCATGTTTCTATCAAATGTCCCTTTCAAGGTATGGTGGATAGTTGCCAGTTTCTTCATGATCAGTGGCTCCTGAAGACTTCCTGGAATCCAGCCCTTGAACTCCCCCAAACCACACAGCAGAATTTAGGGGCATGCATGTGCATGGTGTGGCAGGGTTATAGGGCATGGCAGAGGGTACAGCCATGAAGTCAGAGAGACTGTCCTGAGCTATAAACAGGATGCTAAGTTATCTGCTTGGGCAGTGGGGGTGAAATGGTGCAGCCCATTAGCTTGGATTTGATGCTCTGGAATTTCCTGACTGACCTTGATCAAATTATTTAACTTCTGTGTCTCAGTTCCCCCTTCTGAAAATTGACTGTCTTGTAGTAAAGACTCTTAACATTACCATTTTTAAGTGCCAGGCACAGTTTGGAAAATTAAAGATGGAAAGATGAGGCAGAAATCCTGCCCTTATAGAGCTCACATTTCAGTACAGGGAGGCAGACTATAAACAAGTAAACAAAACAGATTCATAAGTCACATGATAAGTGCTGAGGAAGAAAGTACAGAGTGTAAGAAAGATAGGTATGTGTGGGAAATTGGTAATTTGAATGGGATGGCTGCCGGGAAGTCAGTGATGAGACATTTGAGTGAGGACCTGGAGGAGTGGGGGAACTGGCAGAGATGTTTGGAAGGAGGGTGATCCAGGCAGAGTGAGCAGCAAGAGCAAAGGCCCTGAGGCAAGAGTGTGACTGGGGTGCCATACTCATTTCTGAGGCTGTGAAACAAATCACTGCAAACCTGCTGGCTTAACATGCACATTTAGTCTCTTAAAATTCTGGAGGCCAGGGGGCGCCTGGGTGGCTCAGTCGTTGAGCGTCTGCCTTGGGCTCAGGTCATGATCCCAGGGTCCTGGGATCGAGCCCGCGTCGGGCTCCCCGCTCCGCGGGAAGCCTGCTTCTCCCTCTCCCACTCCCCCTGCTTGTGTTCCCTCTCTCGCTGTGTCTCTCTCTGTCAAATAAATAAATAAAAATCTTAAAAAAAAAAAAATAATTCTGGAGGCCAGAAGTCTAAAATTACATTCGCTGGGCTGAAATCAAGGTGTTGCAGGGCTGTGCTCCTTCCTGAGGAAGGGGAAAATGTTTTTTTCTTCTTCCCGCTTCTGGTGGCTGTAGGAATTCCTTGGCTTTGGCCACATTATTTCAATTTCTTCTCCATGGTCACATTGTTTTCTCCTCCCTGTCTGTGACCTGTTTCTACTTCTATCTTATAAGGACACTTGCAATTGCATTTAGGGCCCACTCAGATAATCTGGGATAATCTCTCAATCTCGAAAATTTAATTTAATCGCATCTGCAAAAAATCTATTTTGCCATATAAGGTAACACAGGTTCCAGGGATTGGTTAGCTTTGGGGGACATTTCCAGGTTTCCACAGTTGCTTAAAAATAAAAATCAAGGAGGTGGGTGTGGCTGCAGAAGAGTGAAATTTGGGAGGAACAGGAGATGTATCACAGAGAGGTAATGAAGGGGAGGCCATTGCCAGGGCTTTGGCTTTGACTTGGAAAGAGTGGGGAACCACTGAGGGTTCTCAGCAGGAGAATGAGATGGTCTAAGAGGATCTTTCAGTTTCTGTGGGAAGATCAGACTTTGGGGGGTCAGGATGGAAGCTAGGACACCAGTGAGGGGATGGAACAATAATCCAGGTGAGAGACAGTGGTGGCTGGCCACACCATGGTAATAGTGGAGGTGATGAGAAGTGGTGGATTTGGGGTATACTGAAGGTAAATTGGACAGAATATGACAACCAATTGCATACAGGAAGAAATAAAAGGAGTCAAGGATGGCAATGAAGTTTTTACTCTGAGCATCTGGGAAGATACAGTTGCTGTGTCCTGAGATCTGAAAGCCAGAGGGAAGAGCAGTGCTGGAGCAGGAGGCAATGAAGAGTTTCGGACACATTTGATTTGAGATGTTCATCCGACATTCAAGGTGGCACACTGAGTATCTGATCAGATGTACAGGTCTGGAGTTGAGGGGATTGCCATGAGCTGGACATGGTAGTGTACTAAAAGGCAGAAGGTGTTTATCTAGAAGGAAGAGGTACCAAAAATGCAGTAGTCACTTATATTACTCGGGAAAGGGGATGCTTGGTCATTAAGGACTTCTGAGCTAAGAAAAGACTTCAGACCCAGAGTTCAGGAGTTCCCACGCTTCTGGGAGAGCCTGAGCATCAGTTGGTCAGCAGTGACTGGCCGGAGCAGAGGAAGGAACTTGGGGCTGACAGGATGGGGGTTGCTGTGGTTGTGGCCACCCAGAAACAGACACAGACAGGGCACGCCCAGAATCTCTGTGAGACATGTATAGGCAAATAGAGACGCTAAAGATACCGGAATGCACACTGGCCAATACAAAGAGATATAAGCAGATGTGCACTCTTATAGAGACACTCATACAACACAGACTACACACACACGCGCGCATGCACGCACACACACACCCCTACAAGGCATGTGTTATAGAAACATGGGGGGTAAACACCCAAATACTCATTAAGACAGAAAGACACAAACACAGGATACATAGATGTCAATACACAAAGGCACCCCCACATACACACCAAGAAAAACGCTCCCCCACACACCTGGGCAAACAGACAGAAACCCTCACAGACACACATGCAGAGATGCAGACACATTCAATGCTACATACACATACACACTGGAGAAGAATACGGGAAGAATCACATCAAAGAAGAATATGGAAACATCCACAGGAAGAGACTTCTGGACACAGGGAGAGAAAAATACACACAGTCACGCATGGACAAAGACACAATCAGGGAAAGGTACCCATGTATATAATTGCAAAGTCCCATGCACCCAAGGACATACCTAGATGGAAATTAACAAATGGTCACACACATAGGCGAACATCCACAGAGAGATATAAACAAACACACAGGCACACAAATATTCACAGACTTTTTTTTTTTCTCAGTCCTTTAGCTATTTTCATAAAGTTCATGTTCCAAGGTGCTTGCTAGGGCTGTTATAACAAAGTACCACAGACTAGGTGGCAACAGATATTTATTTTCTCACAGTTCTGGGGCTTAGAAGTCCAGGATCAATGTGTTGATGGGCTTGGCTTCTTCTGAGGCCTCTCTTTGTGTCTTCACATGGTCTTCCCTCTGTACAAGTCTGTGTCCCAATTTCCTCTTTTTATAAGTACAACAGTCCTATCGGATTAGGGTCCAACCCAATAACCTCATTTTAACTTAATTACCTCTGGAAATACCCTATCTCCAAATACAGCTATGTTCTTACTGCTGGAGATTAGGACTCCAACATACGGATTTTTGGAAGTCAATATTCAGTCCTGTCTCTCTACTGTTTAAATTCCTGTCCTGGCTCTCAATTTTCTCAATGTAAAATGAAATTCTTTGACCAGTAATATAGCATCTAGGGATTTATAATGAAAAAAAAAAAAAAACCACAAAAGCAAATACATATGCAACAACATATATACGAGGATATTCTTCACACATTTAAATAAAAATCTGAGGGGCGCCTGGGTGGCTCAGTTGGTTAAGCGACTGCCTTCGGCTCAGGTCATGATCCTGGAGTCCTAGGATCAAGTCCCACACCGGGTTCCCTGCTCAGCAGGGAGTCTGCTTCTCCCTCTGACCCTCCCTCCTCTCATGTTCTCTCTCTCTCAAATAAATAAATAAAATCTTTAAAAATAAATAAATAAAAATCTGAGCACAAAGAAAAAGTTCATCAAGGGGAGACTGCTTAAATCTGTTACTTCTATGATTCCTATATATGAAACACTGTAGACATTCTAATGACAGCATAGGTTGTATGTTACTAATATTGCAAGACATTCACAATGGATTGAGTAGTTAAAAAGAATGAGAGTACACATAAATCTATATTTATTAATAAGTAATACCTTTCAACAGATGAGCATGTTAAGTCACTTTCTAAAGGTAGTATTAATATTTTTCTAAATTTTGCTATAGTGTTTACTGAACTTAAAAAAAAACAAAACAGTAAAACTTTCTATCCACTCATTTTCCCAGACTAACCTACATATTGGAGTTCATCTTCCCTAAGCCACCTTTTAGAGAAATCATGCAAAATCAACTAGTGGGAAAAATATGAGCTTTCTTCCTTGTAAACCCCATGAAGGTATTCTCAGGCTTAAGCTCTAAATGAAGTCTCTTCTGGAAGTAAAGCAAGGTTTATTCCAGTTCCTCCATGATCCAAGAGAGAGGAAAAGAAATGAGAAGGGCATCCCTCTCTCCATCATAGCCACAAACAGGGCCCTTGACACCAGCCCTTAGTTGCCCTCAGGGAACCCAGCTGACCTACCAAAACACTGGCTATACACTATTGGTCAAATGTATGGACACCTGACACTTCCCACGGGGTTCACCCTTTAGTCTGGTGTGAACCTAATACTGGTAACATAAATAGAGATGTAGGATGTCCTATTTCCTCAAGGACAGAAGGAGAGAACATGAAGGTTTTGTTGGAGGCTCTGCACAGGTTCTACACTGGACATTCTGGGGTCAGGCCTGGGCCAGACTGGAATGGACAGGTCTTCAAATTAGTGACAAGAGAACTGGGACTAGACTCGTGGATTTAAAACTTTGGCCTATAATGAAATGTGTAGGCTCATTATAAAGTGATAGATGGAGGATGAGCCAGTAACAAGGACAAATATCTCTACCAGAGGTCTCAGCAGGAATTTCTCTCTATGGCAAAAATATATGATTTTTTGATGCCTATGGAAGTTTGAGTTCCAAACTTACTTTTTGCCCTGAGTCTTGGGACAGTTTCAGAATCAACATTAACTGGTTCTTCTTCTTCCAAGTTCATTTCTAGTGCTCGCTTCGGCAGCACATATACCAAGTTCATATTCTAAAATGTGCCCTTGACCAGATAAATTCCAACAGTAAAATCATTTACTATAAATATTGCCTAATAGAAAAAGTAAAGAAGGCAGCTTAGGGCTAGTGGAAGGAATGGGTTCAGTATGTCATGTCAAGTATTTTGCTATCTCCTTACTGATCTCTTTTGACTCTATTTTCTTTTACAAGAGAATGGCATATTTAAAACCAGCTTACTTACACCTGTGAGTTCCCACTCCCCCCGCCCCTAGATTTCTCCTCTCATTCTCTACTCATCAGAGTGCCTCTATCCTTTTTGGAGCACTCACATGTTAGGGGTTCAGCTTTGAAAGTAATGTTAAGAGCTGGCCATAAATAGCTATCGAAACAAAAGGATTAGCCCTCTATTTAAACTTCTCCCCTCTGCCCCCAGCCCCATCTAGTCCTTTGAGGTTAGCCACTCCCCTCACCCCACCATGAACTTAAAATCATGCCAAAAATCTGAGGACTCATAATGGGAAGGCTTTATAATTCTCGCAGGAAGGTTATGAGAGAAAGCAGCAACAATGAAGAATCCCTATGTAAGGTTTACTGGATGGACCGAGCAGGGACTCTACATCTAAATATAGTTTAAAGTGGTTTCAGACTGGCAGTAATCCCAGAACTTGTCCGAAAATGAAATTATGTAATCTCTAGAAAAGAAGGGTACTTTCATACAAGGATATTGGGAAGCCCCAGAATATCTCTTTATAGGGACAAACTGACACACAAAGATAACCAACCAAAAGGAAACAAAGCAAATTGAGTGAGGAATTAAATAAATTTACAAAGAGATTCATAAAATCTTGTTATTGGTATTATCACATGCATATATGAGTCAATTGTGTCTACCATGTTACCACAAGTATTTAAAAAACTGAAATTTAAAAGAATTGCCTGGAAAGGGAATTATGAATAGGAGACAGAGCAGAATAAATTATCCAGAATGCAATACAGACACTGAAAGATGGAAATTACAGAGGAGGATTTAAGACCCATGAAGGACAGAGTAGAAAGACCTACCAACTGGTGTTCACAAAAAGAAAGAATG
The DNA here is from genome assembly GCF_002201575.2 of Neomonachus schauinslandi. NCBI lineage: Eukaryota > Metazoa > Chordata > Mammalia > Carnivora > Phocidae > Neomonachus > Neomonachus schauinslandi. The sequence continues at coordinate 17,037,402 of NC_058418.1, read as the reverse complement.
GGGAAGAGGCAGTATATAAAGGGAAGAAAAATTTGCTGAGCAGAGGAAGACACCACTTCACAGATTCAAGTTGCTCAACATATCCCTAGCAGGAGAAAAATCGAAGAATTTCACACCCCAAAACATGCAAAAACACATTTGGCTACTGAATCCAGTTCCACCCAGGATTCTAAGGGGGAAAAAACTCTAATATCCTAGTCTCTGCACTCCCCCTTTAAAATTTTGCATTTTTCGGTATAACTTGTATTTAAATATCAAAAAGGCCTTTGCTCTAAAAGAACATTGACCAAAAGATGTGCAGTTCTCAGAGAAGGAAATATTAAAGCCCAGAGACACATGAAAAGATTCTCAATCTTATTAACAATAAAAGAAATGCAAATTTAAGCCACACTGAGTCACAATTTCACACTTAGCGGATTGGCAAAATTTGAAAATTTTACAAAATCAAGTACTGGCAGTAATAACTGGCAACCAAAATAATTATAAACCATGGTAGGAGTGCAAATTGGTACAATTTTGGAAAACAATTTGTCATTGTATAATAAAGACATGGATGGGAATATACTTTGCACTGGCATATCTTTTCTTGTTACCTACTGTAAGCCTTGAGGAGAATCTAGGTGATGCCAGTGTTTTTACAAACTACTCTCGCTACAGGAATTATTAATTTGTTAACAATTTTTTATTAACATATAATGTATTATTTGTTTCAGGGGTACAGGTCTGTGATTCATCAGTCTTACACAATTCACAGCGCTCACCATAGCACATACCCTCCCCAATGTCCATCACCCAGCCACCCCATCGCTCCCACCCCCCACCACTCCAGCAACCCTCAGTTTGTTTCCTGAGATTAAGAGTCTCTAATGGTTTGTCTCCCTCTCTGGTCTCATCTTGTTTCATTTTTCCCTCCCTTCCCCTATGATCTTCTGTCTTATTTCTCAAAATCCTCATATCAGTGAGATCATATGATACTTATCTTTCTCTGATTGACTTATTTCGCTTAGCATAATACTCTCTAGTTCCATCCATGTTGTTGCAAATGGCGATTTCATTTTTTTGATGGCTGCATAATATTCCATTGTGTGTGTGTGTGTGTGTGTATCTACCACATCTTCTTTATCCATTCATCTGTCGATGGACATCTAGGCTCTTTCCATAGTTTGGCTAGTGTGGACACTGCTGCTCTAAACATTGGGGTTTATGTGCCCTTTCGGATCCCTACGTTTGTATCTTTGGGGTAAACACCCAGTAGTGCAATTGCTGGGTCGTAGGGTAGCTCTATTTTCAACTTTTTGAGATACCTCCATACTGTTTTCCAGAGTGGCTACACCAGCTTGCATTCCCACCAACAGATGCTACAGGAATTAAATACCACAGCCTTAAGATATATACCAAGGTGGAAGCATTGTCTAATGAATCTTATGCACCTAAGTGCTTGACATATACAAGAAAACTCATAGTCACATTATAATTTAAAAATAAGCATAATTAAAATGAAATGAACAGGGACGCCTGGGAAGCTCAATGGGTTAAGCATGTCCTTTCCGCTCAGTTCAAGATCCCAGGGTCCTTGCTCAGCGGGAAGCCTGCTTCTCCCTCTGCCTGCCGCTCCCCCCAGCTTGTGCTCTCTAACAAATAAAATCCAAAAATAAAAAATAAAATGAACAATTATAAGTAATATTAAATTTAAAAAAGTAAAGGAAACAACCCACATATACAGCCGCAGAAGAGTGCTTTGGCCTACGTACATCTACGTCCAGCGGGCGTTTGGGTGAGGGTTGGGGGGCAAGGACAGCGCTTCTGGGGAAAGAAGTGGGTCAGGCTCTACGGGTTACAGGAGGAGTGAAGGCCTTTTTCCTTAAAGCGCGCACCTGAGGCCGCCGTTTGTGAGTCCTTCGTTGACCTGTACACACGACAGCGGCAGTCAGAGTCAGAGCCCTGACGCGACCGCACCAATTCCCGAGAAGTGTCGTCTATCCGCCGACAACGGGCATTTTAGGAACCAGAGTCCTGGGCAAGCGGGCGCCAAACACTCAAGGCCCACACGAGCTGGCCAGAGCGCTTACTGACGCCAGCTCTCCGCCGGCACCAGCACGGACGGCTCACGTCCCGGCAGGAGGGCGGACGCGCGAGCGGACCCGCGAGCCGGAAGACCTTTCGCGGCCGCATCATTTCCTGGGAAGTGTAGTTTCTTGCTTCGGACGCCATTGTACTTAAGAAGCACACAGAGGGCGGTCCCGTTGTCCTTTCGACACTTCGCGTGCGCGTCCTAGCTGAGCAGCTCTGCGATGAAGGCTGCAGGCGGTGGCGTTCCTCAGGGAGCTCAGCCGTTTTTTCTCGCCAGGCGCTCAAAGAGCGCGCGAACGCGCAGCCTTCTGGGAAGTGTGGTTTTACGCGGCGACGTGCGAGGCACAGGTAACTGGTCGCTGACGCGGAGGAAGCTGGGAAATGCTGTTTCGATGTGCGCTCTGTCCTCCGTCAGCCTCGCGGAAATCTCAAGCAGGCGGCGGAATTCTCCTGGTGTAGTGCAGTTCTTTCGACGGCGGCGGCCGTGGTCCGCTCTCCGCGAGTCAAGTGCGCGGAGGTGCGGCCTCTGGATTCCCGGGCTCCGGCTTCAGGGCCAGGGAGGGCCCGCCGGGACTCAGGCAAGTGTGGGTCCCGGCAGGGTGGCCGGGCGCCGGGCACGGCCGCCACAGCCTCGCTGGTGCCGAGTCTACACCGCGGTGTGAGCCCCGGCAGGGCCTTAGCTTCCTGGGCCTGTCTGCTCTGTAAAAAGGGTGTCGTTTACCTCATTGAGTTGTTGGGAGAAGGAAATGGGCGAGTGATTGTGCAGCGTACGCCCTGAGAGAAAACGCCATCCGCAGTGGTTTTTAGGCAATCCAGTCGTGAAAGTGACGCTTTCCATTTGTGCAGCCTTCAACAAATTGGTTCAGTATCGCTGAATCTCATCGTTTAGAAAAGAAATGTGGAATAATGTGAATGTCAATCATGTATAGTTGTGAAGATTGAATGAGCTCTTAACGTTATTACTGTTGTTTTGTGAGTCTGTCTCAAAAATATGTAGTAGTTGGTTTACAAGCCTCTGGCACCTGGTGAATGGTTACCTCGTGCCAAGGAACAGTCTGCTAGTTTAGGGAGAGAATGGAGCCCTAGAAAGTGATTCCCAGTGTTTACTTGTGGATGTGGCACAGCGCTGCAAGAAGCCTCATTTTTCATGGCTCCTTTTTTGTGTTCTTGATCTGCCTTCTCAGGACACTCCTACTCTTTAAGACAGGAGCCTGGAAAGAGGACTGTTGACAAGTCATGTTCCAGGTAAGTCGGTAATCTCCCCAGATCTTCCTGAACCACCTTAGCAGAACTCTTGAGTGTTTGCTTTGCTTCTCCTACCAGTTCCTGCCTAACAAAGTCCTTTTAGGGACCGGATCTATGATTCATTTCACTGTAGCAAAGGATGGAGCCCACAGAAGAACTCCAAAGTACTATCTTCTCTCAGTGCTCCTCTTCTCTACCATTTTTCTGCTTGAGTCGTGAGCAAAACTTTTTTTTTTTTTAATTACAATTCAAAATTCAAATTTGGGATTTTGGGTTATTTGCTTTATGGTTGTCAGAGTACTATTTTTTTTTTTTTAAAGATTTTTTATTTATTTATTTGACAGAGAAAGACACAACGAGAGAGGGAACACAAACGGGGAGTGGGAGAGGGAGAAGCAGACTCCCCGCCGAGCAGGGAGCCGGATGCGGGACTCGATCCCGGGACTCCAGGACCACGACCTGAGCCGAAGGCAGTCGCTTAACCAACTGAGCCACCCAGGCGCCCTGTCAGAGTACTATTATGTGGTCTCGGTTAATGATATATCAGTCCTTTCAGTTGTTCAAGTCGAGAGATGTTTGGAGTCATCTTTGATTCTTTCCTTTCTCTTATAACTTACATTCAGACCCTCTAGTTGGATCTAAAATACATACATACATATCCACAGAATCTGACCAACGGTTACACCATCACAACCACCACCACCACCACTGCCACCATCCTGTCATTGCTCACCTTAAAAATCTTCAATGGCCCTAACTCAGATGTCAGAGTTCTACAGTGACTTAAAAAGCTTTGTGCAATTAGGCTTTTACCTCTCTGATCTCATCTTACTTCTGTCTCCTTGTTTCTTGTGAGCTCTAGCCACTGGCTACTGCTTCCAGGCCTTGGAAATTGCTGTACCATCTGCTTGGAATCTTCTTTCCCCAGAAATGTACAGACTTGCATTCTTACCTCCTTCATATCTCTGCTCAGTGATTACTTTCTCAGTAAAGCTTCCCTGAACACCTGCAGTCAACTTTTCTAACAATCACTTCTTCTCCTCACTGCTTGGTTGTTTTCCATAGTGATTATCGCTCACTAGATAATACATTATTTGTTTACTAAATGCATAGGCTTATTGTTTGTCTCATTCCTCTGGGAGGGATTTTTTTCCCTTCTTTGTTGATTGTTTTCAGTACCTAGAGTGGTATCTGGTACAAAACAGAGGCTTAGTAAATAGTTGTTGAGTGAATAAACTTTAAAAAATGGTAGGGTAGAATCATGGGGTGGAAGGTGAAGCCTGCATGGAAGTTATTAGTGGCATATGTGATGTTGGGCAGAGTCTGGTTTCTTGGGAATATTAGATAACTAAAATAGAAAAACTTTTTTTTTTTAAAGATTTTATTTATTTATTTGACAGAGAGAGAGAGAGAGTATAAGCAGAGGGAGAGGGAGAAGCAGGCTCCACACTGAGCAGGGAGCCCCACGCAGGGCTGGATCCCAGGATCTGGGATCACGACCTGAGCCTAAGGCAGATGCTTAACCGACTGAGCCACCAGCTGCCCCGAAAAACTATTTTTTTTAAAGTAAAAGCTAAAGTAAACTAGTTGCCGGGCGCCTGGGTGGCTCAGTTGGTTAAGCGACTGCCTTCGGCTCAGGTCATGATCCTGGAGTCCCTGGATCGAGTCCCGCATCGGGCTCCCTGCTCGGCGGGGAGTCTGCTTCTCCCTCTGGCCCTCCCCCCTCTCATGTGCTCTCTCTCATTCTCTCTCTCTCAAATAAATAAATAAAATCTTAAAAAAAAAAATAAACTAGTTGCCAATCATTCATTGATTAATTTTTTAAAAAGATTTATTATTTAATTTAGAGAGAGAGAGCAAGCGGGTGAGCAAGAGTCAGGGAGGAGGGGGAGAGAGAATCTCCAGCAGACTTCCCGCCGAGCTTGGAGCCTGACTTGGGGCTGAATCCCAGGACTCTGAGATCATGACCTGAGCCAAAATCAGGAGTGATGCTTAACCGACTGGTTTGGGTTAACGTGGGTTTGAGTGTACACTGACATGTAGGACTTTGTGATCTAGTGCAATACTAAGAGAACTTTCCACAGTGGTGGAAATGTTCTTTATGTGTGCTGTCCAATATGGTAGCCACCAACCCTATATGACTATTGAGTACTTGAACTATGACTAAAGTGACCCAGGAACTGAACTTTAAATTTTATTTAATTTTTAATTTTTATTAATTTAGGGTGCCTGGGTGGCTCAGTCGGTTAAGCGTCTGCCTTCAGCTCAGGTCATGATCCTGGAATCCCAGGATCGAGTCCCACATCGGGCTCCCTGCTCAGCGGGGAGTCTCCTTCTCCCTCTGCCCTTCACCCCACTTGTGCTCTTTCTAGCTCTCTCTCTCAAATAAATAATAAAATCTTTAAAAAAATTTCTTTATTAATTTAAACGTATATAGCCAAATTTGGCTAGTGGCTGTATTGAGCAGTACAGAGCTGGTAGAAAAGCAAGAAAGCGTAAGAAATTAACATAAGTGCTGGAACAAATATCCTAAGTTCTTCTGGGCACAAAGATGAATGAACATCCTAGGCTGCCCAGGCAGTTGAAGGGGGAAGAGAGCGTTGAAGCATCCCTGGGGAAGCAAGGCTGGAACTGGCTTTGGTGGCCCATGGTACCAGGGAGGCAGAGATAGAAGTGAAGTTACACCAAACTGAGGGAGCACCTTGAGCATAGGTAGGTAGGGCTAAGAGAGTCTTTCAGGGAACCGCAAACATTTTCTAAAGTGGTGGTTCTCAAACAGGGATGAATTCGTCCCCCTTAGCCCTACCCATAGGGGGGCATTTGATAATGTCTGGAGATATTTTTGGTTGTCACAACCTGAGGGGTGTCGTCATGCACTGAAATAAAGTTCTCAGACACTGATCTGAGCTGCTGTGCAGGACTGCCTCTGCAAGGGAGAGAACAGCAGCTAAATTCTGCGCATAGCCTCTATTTTATTTTTTATCAGAAAAGCAAGGACAGATGCATCAAAGGGTGGGAAAGGAGTACAAAGGGATGGCAACTATCTTGAAGCCGTAAAGCAGGTTTGCATCCTCCCCTACGCGCCAGCACTCAGGGAGGCAGTCATGGGATAAGGGAGGAGAGAGGTTTCTGCCAGCAGTCGCCAGGTGCAGGAAGGAGGACTGAGAGTTATATTCTTCCAAAGCTCTAAACCTATGCCCTGCCCCAGGGGATCATGGGATCCTGTTCATACCAGGCCATTGCGTTCAATAGCCTGAGACCAGGAACGTTGCTGATGTTTCAGCTGCTTCCATAGTCACCCCTTAGGGCTTACAATACACGTTCTAAGAATGACCCAGGGGATCATGGGATCCCGTTCAAAGCGGACTATTGCGTTCAGTAGCCCAAGAACAGGAATGCTGCTGATGCTTCAGCTGCTTCCACAATTACCCCTTAGGGTTTACAATACATTTTCTAAGAATAATTCCAGGGGGGCAGCGGGGAATTGCTACTAGTATCTAATGGGTAGAGGCTAGGGATGCTACTAACTAAATATTCTACAATGTACAGGACAGCTCCCACAACAGTTATCTAGCTTAAAATGTCAATTATGCCAAGGTTGAGAAAGTCTGACCTAAATAAAGAACAAAGGGTATCTAGTAATGAGATTATGTGAGTTTTCTTTTTTAGACTTAATATAATGACGTTCATGAATATGTGTTTAAAACTTAAAATATGAAACATCTTTGCATTGGTGGAATAAAACATTATCTTGTGGGGCGCCTGGGTGGCTCAGATGGTTAAGCATCTGCCTTCGGCTCAGGTCATGATCCCAGGGTCCTGGGATTGAGCCCCACATCGGGCTCCCTGCTCCTTGGAAGCCTGCTTCTCCCTCTGCCTCTCTCTCTCTCTGTCTCTCATGAATAAATAAATAAAATCTTAAAAAAAAAATTATCTTGTGCATTAATTTAGTATTGATTTTTTAAAAGATTTATGTATTTATTTTACAGAGAGAGAGAGTGTGCATGTGTGGGGGGAAGGGGCAAAGGGAGACGGAGGAAGAATCCTAAGCAGACTCCCTGCTAAGCAGAGCCTGACATGGGGCTCAGTCTCACCACCCTGTGATCATGACCTGAACCACAATCAAGAGTTGGATGCTGGGGCACCTGAGTGGCTCAGTTGGTTGAGCGACTGCCTTCGGCTCAGGTCATGATCCTGGAGTCCCAGGATCGAGTCCCGCATCGGGCTCCCTGCTTGGCGGGGAGTCTGCTTCTCCCTCTGACCCTCCTCCCTCTCATGCGCTCTGTCTCTCATTGTCTCTCTCGCAAATAAATAAATAAAATCAAAAAAAAAATTAAAAAAAAAAAAAAAAAGAGTTGGATGCTTAACTGACTGAGCCACCCAGGCGCCCCTAGTATTGATTTTTAAATTTGGTTTATCAAGTTGGGTTTGTAAAAGCCAATCATTTAAAACCATTGTGGAAAGTAGGAAAAGATGGGAAACTTTTTGATTCATATGATAAAGCTAACCCTAATACCTGGGTAAGAATAAATACAAATGGAAAAAGGAATTTTCCCTGGTGCCAAAAGGGAAAGAGATCCTCCCCTCCTCCCTTTTTTTTAGAGTATTTCCTTTGAGAAAAACCTGTAATTGTAAGTCCTTTCCCTCTCCCTTTGAGATGCTTGTGAATCTTTTTCAAAGCTAAATAAGCGCCTGCCCATTTTTCAGGGCAGTCAAGTCTTTCTTAAGGCCTTGCAGCCATCTCTTTGAAATGAAAACCTGAAGGACAATGCACCTCTGTCTCCCAGTCTGTGTTAGAGTTTAGCCTAGGCTCCTGGCTCCAAGTTCTAACTATCTGCTTGTCATAAAGATAGGAGAAGTTTTATTTTTCTTGGAGTAAAAGCAATTAACACAGTTGGCCACTCCAGTTACCAGGTGAATTTAGGATGAACTGTATGTTGCAAATGATGCTGCCAAGTCCTCTTACTTGAGGACAAATTATTTCTTTGAAAACATCTGTGTTATAGATTATACATGCCTGGCTTTATAAAAGGGTGAGGTTTCTTTCTGTCCTTGCAGTCTCATTAGTGATTGCCTATGAAGTGTGTTACAGTCTGCTGTGATGCTTATTCAGTAGTAAAACTGTTCTCTTTTCTACGTTGTGGAGAGGATTTTCTGCTTGGCAGATTTGATTTTTTAATTATTTTCCCAACACCTCACAAAGGTAAATTACCTCTTTAAAACCAAAGACCAGTATCACTAATGAAGATACATGCAAAATATCCAAATAAAATAATAGACTATTGAATCAACCACCCTTGGAATGAAAAATTTGTCACAGCCAAACAAGGTCTCTTTCACCATTGAAAGTAATAAGAATGCCATTTTAAATGTATACATTTTTTGCATGTATTATAATTTGACTAACAAACTATTACTGAACATTTGAGCTTTTTCTAAAGTTTTGATATTTTAAATAATACCATGAATGAATACTGTTTCCTTAGAATATTTTCCTTGAACTGTGTCCTCTAATTCTTTGCCCTTATTTAAGGTCCAATTCAGGGACTGCCGATGGCATGAAACTATTCTTCAGTCTTCTTGCCCAGGGGTGTCAAATTATTTTAATTATAGATTATCAATACAGGGTTTAATTATATACCATAAATGGGTTTTGTTTGTAAATTAGTTATGTATACGTCTATCTTTCAAGATGTCTTTTTCTGAACTCACTGGATCATTTTTTTGAACCTTAGTGGATCATCGTTTTTTTATTTACCTATCATGTAAACTATAAAAAACACAACTAAGCACTTGACTATATGCTGTCAAATGTTGAATGCAGATTTTTAAAAATTTTAGAATTCTTTTGCCTTTGACAGAATTAACTCTTCTGAAGCAAAGCTCTTATATTAGTCTCTTACCCTTATTGTAAAACAGTGCCAAACACATACTTATCCAATTACTACTTAACTTAGATCAGATTCCTGGTCATTGCCACAACTACTGAATCTTGTTCCCTTTCTTCTACAGCCAGGGCAGTTTTACCCCTTAACCAGTGACAGAAGTGGCCTTGACTGTGACTGAACCTAAATATGTTTGCTATTTCAGGTGACATTTAGTGATGTGGCCATAGACTTCTCTCATGAAGAGTGGGGATGGCTGGATTCTGCTCAGAGGGATTTATACAAGGATGTGATGGTCCAGAATTATGAGAACCTGGTTTCTCTAGGTAAGCATATCTCCCTCTTCACCCCAAAGAGGGAGATCCTCTGTTACTCAGAATTGCTGGAGATTCTCCTGAGTAAATGGCTGGAATTTTGTTCCATGTTCCCAAGGATGTGTAGAGCTCTATTGTGCCCTTCCTGAAGCTTATTTTCCCGTTTCAGTGACCATCCTTCAGAACTGCCTTTGGTTCCTTTGATGACGGTGGCCTCTCCTCCATGAGAACCATAGTTTAAACAGGTTTATATTTTTCCTGTAAGCAGGTCTTTCCATACCTAAGCCATATGTGATCAGCTTACTGGAGGATGGGAAAGAACCTTGGATGGTGGAGAAAAAACTGTCAAAAGGTATGTTTCCAGGTAAGTCATGCAGAATCAGGCACAAGAGGTCTTTGTTAAACATGCTTGTAGAAAGGATGGAGGCATTTTAGGATATTTTAGGGATATTGTCTTCAGAGATCCCAAATGTAACAAATTGAGGGATCCTTAGCTTAGATTTTTTTTTTCCCCATATTGAATTGATATTTATTTCAGGACATGCCATGTCAAAATAAAACAAAAGAGTCAACCCTCGCCTTTAACAATAATATTGTATTATATAAAAGCACTTTACAACTCCATCCCATCTTTGAGTATAAGTTAGTGGTATGTAGGCTAATGATTGTCTGAAACCTTAGCTTAGATTTTAAAACGGCCATTCCTCCATCCCAAATTATTATCTTTCTGTATTATGCTATCTAATCAAAAGTGAAGATTTTGTGATCATAATAGTTCAAATTGTTGTTTTATTTGAAACAAAATAAAGCAAATTGTTCTCTTTAAGACTACCTAAGGAAAAATATACCAATCATTTTAGGTGAAGAAAGGCTGTCAGATGGGAAATCCCTTTTCCCCTAAGGCTGAGCTTCAGAGGTCAAATGTGAACATAAGAGTTAGAGGAAGTAAAGAATGTATAAAAAGGTTTCTAGGAACAATATTTTCTATGATTTCACACAGATCTTCAACAAACAAAGCCTAATTCTTTCTGAGTGATAAAGAATATTTTGTTCATTGTTAACTTTTTAATGTACTACTATAAATTGTGCATTTTAAGCATGCTAATCTGACAGCAAATTGAGATTAATTGAAAGTTGGAGAACCAAGGCTGTGAGACAAAATGTGGTCTTCCACATAAATGTAGATATAGAATAGAATGTTGGCTTGGAATCCAGAAGACTTTATGCGTTTTTTTCTAATAATTTCACTTTTAGTTCACATACTGATTGCCTGTTTTTAACTCATTTCCCTTATTACACCCTGTTCCCATCTTTGTGAGCTGTCTCTATTTTCTGCTCCATTTGAACTTTGTTCAGAAATTATTGAATAAATGAGAATTCAGTCATGTGCTTTCTGGGGGTGGAGATGTGCTCTGTTTCTTATCTCTTATTTTTACCATAGAAGTTTCTTTTCAAGAAGTACAGAAAAAGCAGTGTTTTGCTTTCTTGATATATTTCAGATTGGGAATCAAGATGGGGAAACAAGAAATTATTAACGAAGGAGGATATTTATGACGAAGATTCACCCCAAACGGTAATAATAGAAAAAATTATAAAACAAAGTCATGAATTTTCAAATTTTAACAAGGACTGGGAATATATAGAGAAGTTGGAGGGGAAACATGAAAATCAGGTAGAACATTTCAGACCGGTGACCCTCACCTTTAGAGAAAGCCCCACTGGGGAAAATGTTTACAAATACAATACATTTAGAAGCATCTTCTATTTAAAGTCTATTCTTTCTGAACCACAGAGAATTTCTGCTGAAGGGAAATCACATAAACATGATATATTTAAGAAGAGCTTACCAAAAAAGTCTGTTATAAAAAATGAGGAGATCAATGGTGGAAAGAAACTTTTGAATTCTAAAGAAAGTGTGGCAGCCTTCAGCCAGAGCAAATCTCTTACCCTTAATCAGACTTATAATAGAGAGAAAGTCTATACATGCAATGAATGTGGGAAAGCCTTTGGCAAACAATCAGTCCTTAATCGCCATTGGAGAATTCATACAGGAGAGAAACCATATGAATGTCATGAATGTGGGAAGACTTTTAGCCATGGCTCATCCCTAACTCGACATCAGATAAGTCACAGTGGAGAGAAACCTTACAAATGTATTGAATGTGGGAAGGCCTTTAGCCATGTGTCCTCACTTACTAATCATCAGAGTACTCACACTGGAGAGAAACCATATGAATGTATGAACTGTGGAAAGTCGTTTAGTCGTGTTTCACATCTCATTGAACATCTGAGAATTCACACTCAAGAAAAACTCTATGAGTGTCGAATATGTGAGAAGGCCTTCATTCATAGGTCATCTCTCATTCACCATCAGAAAATTCATACCGGAGAGAAACCTTATGAATGTAGTGAATGTGGAAAAGCCTTTTGCTGTAGCTCACACCTTACTCGACATCAAAGAATTCACACTGTAGAGAAACAATTCGAATGCAACAAATGTCTGAAAGTCTTTAGCAGCTTGTCATTTCTTATTCAGCATCAGAGTATTCATAATGAAGAAAAGCCTTTTGAATGTCAAAAATGCAGGAAATCCTTCAACCAGCCAGAATCACTGAATATGCATTTAAGAAATCACACTAGATTGAAACCTTATGAATGCAGTATATGTGGGAAAGCCTTCAGTCATAGGTCATCCCTGCTTCAACATCACAGAATTCATACTGGAGAGAAGCCCTATGAATGTATTAAATGTGGGAAGACCTTCAGCTGTAGTTCAAACCTTACTGTACATCAGAGAATTCATACTGGAGAAAAGCCATATAAATGTAACGAGTGTGGGAAAGCTTTTAGCAAAGGCTCAAATCTTACTGCCCATCAGAGAATACATAATGGAGAGAAACCCAATAGTGCAATAAGTGTAGAAAAGCCTTTAGGCCATATGAATCATTATACATGTGAAAAATCACACAAGAGAGAAACTGTATGAATAGAATATTTGTCATAATACACTTTAGCCATAGATCTTTCCTGAAAATTTATGCTGGAAAAAAAGTCTTATGAATGTAATAAATATGGGAAGGTCTTTAGCAGTGGTACAAGCCTTACTGTCCATCTCAGTTCACACTGTAGAGAGACCATTTATTGCCTTCATACTGCCTATGAAAGCAATAAATGTGGGAAAGCCTTTAGCCAGTATTAATCCCTTAATTGACATAAGTCCACACTGGAGAAAAACCCTATATATGTAACATGGGAAAGACATTAAGCAATATGAATTTCTTATTGAGTACACACGAGAGAGAAGCAATATGAATGTAAAAATTGTGGCAAGTCCTTCAGTTAAGGTGTATTCCTTATTCTATATCCACTCACACTAGAGAGAGCTTATATGAGAAGTGTAGCAAACTGTTCACTGAGAGTTTTTATCTTGCTAGACATCAGAAGATTAATGCTAGAACAGCCTGAAGGATGTAGGAGTTACGTGTAAATCTTTCTTTGCAACGATGCTGTTTGTAAGCAGTTCTACAGAAGAGCAAATGAGTAGATTGTAACTGAATATGCCTTATAGCAGTAGCATGCAATTTTACTCAAGTCCTACATAAAAGTTTCTTTAGCTAATGGGCATGTGAAGATATTTAGTCACCCAGTGGATCCAGAAAATGTTTTAAAGTTAAAAATTAAAGCTGCAAAAGAAGTAAAAGGTGGTGTGAATAAAGTTTTTGGTCTCTAATAAAATCAGTTTGTATATAATGAACTCTTTCACTGTGACACTGATATTTCTTACAAAATTTTCTACTTTCCTCTTGAAGAATTAAGCCTTACTGTAGCCTTTAGTGGGAGACTAGCTGAGCTAGAGAAAAATGGCCTGATCTCTGTGCTAAGAATATCATTATTTTGGTGTCAGTTTCACACATTTTAATTTTTACAAGTACAGGGAGAGCATAACCAAGAAACAACAGAGCAGGCTTAATGGTGGATGTGCTTTGCAATCTGAATCCTAAAGGATGAGCACTAATTACATAGCTGTGTGCGGGCACATACACTCTGCGAGTCCTTCTAGGCAGAGTACAGAAGCCTGTTCTGTCATGTTGGCTGCATCTGGACTCCGTGATCCAGTGTCTAGTCTCAAGTTGCGTGGCACTGAGCTGTTAGGGCTGGCAGCATTACTAGTAACAGCAGCAGTCATTTCTCCATGCTGGCTCGTAGTTACGAGAGCTTACATTGAAATTAATAGTCCAGAGCTGTCCCCATTACTTTTCCTCCAGCCTGCCTACCAGTTTTGAAAACAGTTACTTGTAATATAAGTCTTCTTGAAATACTTAAAACAGTTTTCATTTTCTGTACCAAACCCCGACAGATATTCATGGTTTGTAAAGAGCCTGGCTTCAAATAGTCTAAGTTTTAGATAAATTGAATAGTCTGACTGGCCCCATGGTTTCCTATCTTGTGACTAGGCAGGTGATACATGTCAATGATTAGAACTGTCTGAACACTTAGAAGTAAAGCGCACTTATACAGCTTATATTTCAGGTTATATTCTCTATGGCATTTGATGTAAGTAAATTATTTTAAAAAAGAATGTTATGTCACTGACATAATTCTGATGTGGAATGAGTGATAGGGTTTCCAACTTTTGACAAAATATTCTGCTCTAGTACATGAACTATCTTAACTGAAAACCAAGAGGTGAAGGCACATTCCATAGCAATTCTCAATAGAGATAGTGGGTTTGGAATGGTATGGTGAGTTTTTAAAAAGAGATTTATCTTTCCTTTGATTTAGTTTTATTTATGAGATTTTGAGATTCTAAAGAACATTGAAGGATCTTTGAGAGACCTAATTAAGGAAGCACGGAATGGTATCAAACAAGGATTAAGAACCGTTGTGATTATGGGTAGACTGGCCACTATATATATCCAGTTGTAGGATAATGACATGCTTTCTGTTTCTCCCATTCTCTGCTTCCCCTGCTCTCCCAAGCACTGGTACCACAAAGATGAAGTAGTACTTCAATCCCTAGATTTTATTTGCTTTCACTACACATAGTTTTATGTTACCTTGTTATTTTGTTATGAGATGATTCATCCAAATATTCGTACTTTGTCAATTAAGAAGCATGAGCATACACATGATGACATCTTACAATGATACTGAACTAGGAAAAGAAAGCCAGGGTCAAATATAGTGAATGACTTAAAGCAGTGAGTATATTACCTTATTGGAAGATTGGGCTAAGATCATGATGTTACAGTGTCACTGATGGAGAATCATAGTCATGTCTGTTAACCATTTCTTGAGCAGATAAATAAGACACACTTTATACCTTTCAAGAGCTCAAAACTGTGTGTGTGTGCATGTGTGTGTGTGAAGAATCATGTTACCTGGATATAAATCCAAGTTGCATGTATACTGTCTTTATATGACTTTGGACAAATTACTTCACCATCTATAAATGGATAGTAACACCTCACAGGATTATTATGAAGATAAATGAGTTAATTGGTGTAAAATGTTTACAGTGCCCGATACCTCAAAAGCATTCAGTGGATATTAGCTATTAATTTCATCATCATTATTATCTTCACGTGGCTGCTTCATCATTCTGGTCTGTCCTATCTAGTGAGTCTTCCTAATCACCTGTCTCTCTTATCTACTTAATTGTTTCACTTTTTGGAGTTTCTTACAAGACACTCCCATTTCCTTCCAACAAGTCCTCCTTTGGTATTTGAGCCATTTCCCCAAATACTCCAAGGAGACACAAAGAGCACCAGATTGGAGAAGGTAAGACAACCCACCTGGGCTGCAGGAAGGAGGAAGGGTGCCCTAAAGATGTGTTTTGGAGAACAGGCAGAATGGAGGAGGCATCAGGTCCCTCTATGGAGGAGAGGTCAGGCTTCACCCAGTAAGATCAGAAGCCTAGTATCACCTCTCAGCACGAGGTCCTCTGGGCTGAGTGCCGCTGCCCTCACTGCCAGGTTATGACCGTGTTATTGAAGGTCTCTGATGCCTGGAAAGCGAGAGTAGCTTCATTAGTTTGGGGTTAGTCAGATGTGATTAGAACCTATTGTGCAGTCACTGGTACAGATCCTGAAAGAACTGAGGCACTTATCACTGAGCACTTCCCAGGAGTCTTATCTCTGTGCTGGGCATCAAAGGGGAGTCAGACACTTTAAATACGATTTTAAGCAGTTGTGTTAGGGGGAGAAATTGCCGATGAAGAAGCCGTTGATGAAAGAATGATGAGGCTGTGTGGCTTGAGAGGCACAGAAAGTAAGAGCTCTGGCATGAAAGGTGAATAGGAAGAGAATTATGATGATAAACAATATTGTTAGCAGCTGCAGAGGAGCCTCGTGGCTGGCTGTGCACCTAAACTGTGTAACGTAACGTGAACTTTAAGCCAAGGGTTTTATATGCAGCATTAAAACAAATGTTTCCAGTTCAACCCAATTCCTGGAGCTGAATCAGCCTATTGAGACTGGCAGTTGCCTTCTGTACAGTCATACTTCAGAGATATTGCAGGTTTGGTTACAGACCACTGTAATAAAGCAAGTTTGGCAATGAAGTGAGTCCAGTGAATTTTTTGGTTATGTTTATACTGTAGCCTATTAAGTATGCAATAGCATTATATTTTCAAAAAGTACATACGTTAATTGAAAAACACTTTATTGCTAAAAAATGCTAAACATTATCTGAGCTTCAGTAAGTCATAATCTTTTTGCTGGTGGAGGAGGGTGTCATTTGTCGTTGATGGCTGCTGACTGATCAGGGTGGCAGTTGCCGAAGGTTGGGGTGGCTGTGGCAATTTCTTAAAATAAGACAGCAATGAAGTTTGCTGCATCAATTGACTTTTCCTTTCAAGAATGATTTCTCTGTCGTGAAATGCTGTTTGATAGCTCGAACTTTCAAAACTGGAGTCAATCTTCCCAAACTTTGTTGCTGCTTTATCAACTAAGTTATGCAATATTCTAAATCCTTTGCTGTCATGTCAACAATCTTCACCATCTTTACCAGGAGTAGACTCCAATTTAAGAAACCATTTTCTTTGCTCATCCATAAGAAGCAACTCCTCATCCCTTCAGTTTTATCATGAAATTGCAGCAATTCAGTCACATCCTCAACCTCCACTTCTAATTCTAGTTCACTTGCTATTTCTGCCACATCTGTAGTAATTTCCTCCAATCAAGTCTTGAATCCCTCAAAGTCATACACAAGGGTTGGAATTAACTTCTTCCAAACTCCTGTTCATGTTGATAGTGTGACCTCTTTCCATGAATCATGAATCATGAATGGCATCTAGAAGGATGAATTCTTTCCATAAGATTTTTACTTACTTTGCCCAGCTCCATCACAGGAATCACTATCTATGGCAGCGATAGCCTTACAAAATGTTTTTCTTAAATAATAAGACTTGAAAGGCAAAATTACTCCTTGATTCATGGGCTGCAAAATGGATGTTGTGTTAGCAGGCATGAAAACATTAATCTCATTGTACACTTCTATCAGAGCTCTTGGGTGACCAAGTACATTGTCAATTAGACCATAATATTTTGAAAAGAATCTTTTTTTCCCGAATGGTCGGTCTTTTTGTTGTTGTTGTTTTTATGTTATGTTAGTCACCATACAGTGCATCATTAGTTTTTGATGTAGTGTTCCATGATTCATTGTTTGAGCAGTAGTCTTAACAGTGGGCCTAAAATATTCAGTAAGCCATGTTGTAAACAGATGTGCTGTCATCCAGGCTTTGTTGTTTCATTTATAGAACACAGGCAGATCAGATTTAGCATAATTCTTAGGGGTCCTGGGATTTTCAGAATGGTAAATGGACACTAGGTTTCCACTTAAAGTCATCAGCTGCGTTTGCTTCTAAGAAGAGTCATCTTGTACTTTGAAGCTTTAAGCCAGGCATTGGCTTCTCTCTAGCTATGAAAGTCCTAGATGTTATCTTTTTCCAATGGAAGGTGTTTCATTTACATTGAAAATTTATTTAGCGTAGCCACCTTCATTAATTATTTTATCTAGATCTGGATAACTTGCTTCAGCTTCTACATCAGCACTGCTTCACCTTGTACTTTTATATTCTAGGGATGGCTTCTTAAACTGCATGAATCAACCTCTGCTAGCTTCCAGCGTCTCTCCTGCAGCTTTCTCACCTCTCTCAGCCTACCTAGAATTGAAGAGTTAGGGCCTCACTGTGGATTGGGCTTTGGTTTATGGGAATGTTGTGGCTGGTGTTCACATATTTGTGTGTTCACTGGAGTAGCACTTTTCATTTTCTTCAAGAACTTTTCCTTTGCCTTCACAACTTGGCTGTTTGGTGCAAGAGGCCTAGCTTTCAGCCTCTTTTGGCTTTTGAATGCCTTCCTCACTAAACTTAATCATTTCCAGCTTTTGAGAGATGTGTGACTCTTCCTTTCACTTGAAAACTTAGAGGCCATTGTAGGGTTGTCACTTGGCCTCATTTCAATATTGTGTCTCAGGGAATAAGGAGGCCTGAGAGGAGAGGGATGGGGGAACAGGAGGTTAGTGGAGCAGTCAGAACACACTATTGATTAAGTTCATGGTATTATATGAGTGCGGTTCCTGGCACCCCAGACAATGACAATAGTGACATCAAAGATCACTGATCACAGATCATCATAACAAATACAATAATAAAGAAAAGGTTTTAAATATTGTGAGAATCACCAAAATGTGACAGAGACACAAAGCAAGCAAATGCTGTTGGAAAAACGATGTCAACAGATTTGTTTAATGCAAGTTTGCCACAAACCTCCATCAGTTTGTAAAAAAAAAATGCAAATCACAATAAAATGAAGTGCAAGAAAATGAGGTATGCCTATATAAACTTGGGGAAGTCCCTTCAAGTCTCAAGCCTTGATTTCTACATCAACACAAAATTAATTCCTGTTTTACCAGGTGGTTGTGAGAATTAAAGAGAAAATATTCATAAAGCAAACGGTGGGGTGCTTGGCACATGTGAGTTGCTTGGTGTGTTTTTCTTACTTTTATTAATCCTCCCACTGACTATGAGGTGAATGCCACAATCATCTCCGTGGCATTCTCAGCACCCTGAGACTCAACTCTAGTAAGTTTCCCATAGTCACACATCTTAAGAACACAGGCCAGATTTGAGCACCCAGTAAAAGACCATACAACTGCCCCATGACAATTGTGTCTCAGAATATTAAGGTTTCTTTTGGCAACCACACAGGTCCTCTTATGCCTCTTTGAACAAAAAATATTCCCTTGGCATGCTGTTCCTTCAGCCTAGAATGTCTTCCTTATCTCCCTTATTACCAAGCTCATCTGCCAGAGGGACTACTGTCCACCTTAAAAAGTTCACTTTAGTTGTCACCCAAGCTTCCTCAGACACCAATGGAGGAAATGAGGAATCAAAAAGCTGTAAGGCATATAGAAAATCAAGAGCAAAAAGGCAGAAATTCCTCCTTTCCAGTAATTACTTTTAATGTAAATGGATTAAATTCTCCAATAAAAGAGATTGGCAGAATGGATTAAAAAATGATCCAAGCAAATGCTGTCTACAAGTGAGTCACAGTAGATCCAAAGACACAAATATGTTAAAAATCAAAGAGTGGAAGAATTCTTCTTTGCAAATAGTAACCAAAACAGAGCTGTGGTGCCTCCTATATTAATATCAGACAAAATAGACTTTAAATCTGAAAGATTACAAGTGACAAGGTCATTATATATTAATAAAGTGTTCACAGGAAAAAGATATAACAATTATCTAATTGCACATTTGCACATCTAATAACAGACCCATCAAAATATATGAGGCAAAATTGGCAGAATTAAAAGGAGAGATAGACTTGTATGTTAATATTTGGAGACTTCAATACTCCACTTGAAATAATGGATAGTTCACCACACAGAAGATAAATAAAGGACTTGAACAACTCACTAAACCAACTACACCTAACAGACAAATAACAATACTCCACCTCAAAACTGCAGAATATACATTCTTCTCAATTGCATACAGCACATTTTTCATGATGGATTTATTTATTAGCCCATAAAACAAGTATCAGTAGATTTAACAGATAACATACATCTTGACCACAACAGGAGGAAGTTAGAAATTAATAAGGAAAAGTAGGCAAATATGCAGAAATTAAACTATGCACTCTTAAAAAATTGTTATGGTCTGAATGTTTGTGTCCTCCCCAAGTTCCTATGTTGAAGTCCTACTACCCAATGTGATTGTATTAAAAGGTGGGTCTTTTGAGAGGTGCTTAGGTCGTAATGGTGGAACCCTCAAATATGGGATTAGTGCTCTTATAAAAGAGATCCCATAGAACTCTCTAGCCCCTTCTGCCCTGTGAGGATACAAAAGAAGTCTGCGACCTGAAAGAGAGCCTGACATCGCTGGCACCCTGATCTCAGACTTCTACCCTCAAGAACTGTGAAAAATAAATTTAAGCTGCTTATAAACTACCCAATCTCTGGTATTTTGTTATAGCAGCCTGAATGGACTAAGAAAACAACCAAAGGGTCAAAGAATAAGTCACAAATCAGAAAATATCAATCAGAAAAGACTAATGAAAATCAAAACACAGCATACCAAAATTAATGGTATATAGAAAAAACAGTGCTAGGAGGGAAACTTGTAACATAAATTGCCTATATGAGAAAATATCTGGAATCAATAACCTAACTTTACACCCTCAGGAACTACAAAAAGGACAAATTAAACAAAAAGGTATGGAAGAAGGAAATAATAAAAAAACAAAGTTGAGATAAACCAAATAGAAAACAGAAAAACACAGAGAAAAATCAATGAAACCGAAAGTTGACTCTTTGAAAAGATCAACAGAATTGGCAGACCTTTACCTAGACTAAAAAAGAACACAAATAACCAAAGCCAGAATTGAAAATGGAGATATTACAACCAACCTTACAGAGGTAAAAGGGATTATAAGACAATATTAAGAACAACTGTAGGGGCACCTGGGTGGCTCAGTTGGTTAAGTGTCCGACTGATTTTGGCTCAGGTCATGATCTCAGGGGTCATGAGATCAAGCCCCTTGTCAGGCTCCTTGGGCGTGGAGCCTCCTTAAGATTCTCTCTCTTTCTCTCTCTCTGCCCCTCCCCCATCATTCATGTGTGCTCTCACTCTCTCTCTCTCAAAAAAACACAAAAAACCAAAAAACCAAAACAACAAAACAACTGTACACCAACAAATTATTTTTCTCTTTCTCCAATTTTTTATTTAAATTCCAGTTAACATACAGTGTAATATTAGTGCACCAACAAATTAGATAACCAAGCAGAAATGGACAAAATCCTTGAAACACAGAAATTATCTAAACTGACTCAAAGAAATAGAATATTTCAACAGATCTACAAAAAGTAAAGAGATTAAATCAGTAATCAAAAACATCCCAACAAGGAAAAGTCCTGGACCAGATCACTATGCAAGTGAATTCCACTAAACAGAAGAATTAACACCAATGCTTCTTCTCAAGCTTCCAAAAAATTAAGAGGAGGAAACACTCCCTAACTTATAAGGCCAACATTATTCTGATACGAAAGCCAGATAAAAAAAATCACATGAAAAGAAAATTATAGGTCAATGTTCTTTGTGAATATAGATGCAAAAATCCTCAACAAAATATTAGCAAATAGAATTCAACAGCATATTAAAAGGTTTGTTCACCATGACCAAAGAGAATTTACCCCAGCAATGCAAGAGTGAGAAGGAAATCAACCAATGTAATCCATCCCATTAATAAAATGAAAAAACTCACATGATCATCCCAATTTATGCAGAAAAGGTATTTAACAAAATCCAACAACCTTCATAATAGAAATGCTCAAAAAACTAGGAACAGAGGGAAAATTCCTCAACATGATGGTATACATGAGAAAAACTACAGCTAACATTGTCCTCAGTGGTGAAAGACTGAAAGCTTTTCCTCTAAGGTCAGAAAAAGACAGAAGACTTGCTTTCACAGTTACCATTCAGCATTGTACTTGAAGTTCTACCCCAGAGCTATAAAGCAAGAAAAGGAAATAAAGGGCATCCACAATGGAAAGGAAATTGTAAAAGTATGTTTCTGCAGCTGACATGATCCTATACATAAAAGGATTCACAAAAAAATTCACAAACACTAGTAAGGCTCATAATACATGAATTCAGCAAAGTTGCAGGGAAAATCAGTACCCCAAATCAATTGTGTATCTATGGAACAGGAATGACCAATACAAATAGGAAATTAGGAAACTCCTTCCATTTATAATAGTACCTACAAGAGGAAAATATTTAGTAATAAATCTAACCGAGGTGAAATATTTGTATGCTGAAAACTAGAACACATTGTGGAGAAAATTAAAGATGACCTAAATAAGTGGAAAGATAACTCATGTTCAAAAGAAAACAAAAAGACTTAACATTGTTAAGATGTCAATACTACCCAAAGAGATACACAGATTCAATGCAATTAAAATTCCAACAGCCTTTTTTTTTTTCCAGAAATGGGAAAGCCAATCCCTAAATTCATATGGAATTACAAAGGGCCCCAAATAGCCAAAACAATCCTAAGAAGAATAAAGTTGGAGGACTCATATTACCCAACTTCACAATTTATTACAGTGCTACATTAGTTATAACAGTATGGCAGTGACATAAGGACAGACATACAGACCAATGGAATAGAATAGAGAACCTAGAAATAAACCCTTACATATATGGTCAATCAATTTTCAGCAAGGATGCCAAGACCATTTAAGGAGAAGGACACCCTGAAAAAATGGAAAAGAAGGCAACATTTCCTAACTCATTTTATGATGCCAGAATTGTCCTAATACTAAAATCAGACACAGATACTACAAGAAAGAAAAACAAAACAAAAAGTACAGACCAGTATCCCTTATGAAAATGGATGCAAACATACTAAAAAGACTAGCAACAGACATTTCTCCAAAGAAGATACATAAATGGCTAATAAACACATGAAAAATGGTCAACATAATTAGTCATCAAAAATGCAAATCAAAACCACAATGAGATCACTGCTGAGATGGCTATAACAGGAAAATTTAAAAAAGGGAAAATAAGTGTCAGTGACATTGTGGAGAAAATGGAACCCTTTGTGCAATGCTTATGGGAATGTAAAATGGTACAGCCCTTGTGGAAACCAGTATTTTGATTCTTCAAGAGGTTAAATACAGAACTACCATATTTTTCAGCAGTTCCACTTCTAGATATATACTCAAAAGAATTGAAAGCAGGGACTCAAACAGATAATTAATCACTGACATTTATGGTGACAGCATTATTCACAATAGCCAAAAAGGATGAAAAACAATCCAAATATCCATCAACACATGAATTGATAAACAAAATGTGGCATATACATACAATGGAATATTATTCAGCCTTGAAAGGAATAGAATTCTGATACATACTACAATATTTATGGACCTTGGAAACATACTGAGATAAGCCATACACAAAAGGACAAATATTGTATGATTCCATTTATATGAGGTACCTAGAGTAGGGAAATTCATAAAGACATGAAGTAGAATAAGAGGTCACCAGCAGCTGGGGGCAGGGTGGAAGGAGGAGTTATTGTTTAATTGAATAGTTATTTGGAATGATGAAAAATTTCTAGAAATGGAGTGCTGAGGACTGCACAGCAGTGTGAATGTATTTCATACTATTGTACATTTAAAAATGGTTAAAATGGTAAACTTTATATATTATATATCCTATAATAAAAAGAAAAAAAACCTCAATACGTAATACATAGCCTTCTTGTTCTTTTTTTTTTTTAAGATTTTATTTATTTATTTGAGAGAGAGAATGAGACAGAGAGCATGAGAGAGGGGAGGGTCAGAGGGAGAAGCAGGCTCCCCGCCAAGCAGGGAGCCCGATGCGGGACTCGATCCCGGGACTCCAGGATCATGACCTGAGCCGAAGGCAGCCGCTTAACCGACTGAGCCACCCAGGCGCCCTAGCCTTCTTGTTCTAAGGAAGTTGGATGTTATGTCTTTGTTTCTAAAAGAAGTATGGCAAACGGGAGAAACCCATGCAAATTATCCAAGTCTCATATAAGATAATATATATTTCATGGTAATTTTCAGAGCGCCACAAACCACACCTGCTAGCTTTTGTCTCTTGGAACTGAGCTAACTTATCTCTGTTGGAACCCACCAGTAGACAAGTTAATGGAAATTACACACTAAGACCAGAATGGGACATGTCAAGAAAAGACAGGACCGTGTCTGTAAGTACTCACCAATTACATTGAGAAGAACCTGATTTTTTGGAAGGGTGGCAGGTCCTAACATGTAAACAAATTGCTTAATTATTTGTGGTTTTATTTCTCCTTTAAAAATTATTTTTGTAAGAATAATAGCCTCATACAGGATTACTCATTGATAATTAGTCAATACTTATGTGAGAAAGAAACATTTGTTGATGACTGTAGGTTGCTAATTACATAATGATTTAAATTCTGGAATTGATATGGAACATACAAACCCATTTCCTCATTGTAAATCTTAGGAGAATTGAGACACTGAAAGACCCAAGACATAGATGCAGGAAATGTTCAGAGAATATGTGAATTCTTATAATAATTGAGTGAATCAGTAGTTTGTAGTATGGTCTTTGGACCAGCAACATCAGCACCTCGAAACCTGGGATAAATGCAAACTCTCAGGACATTGTTCCTGGCAGAGAGGAACATCTGAACAAAGGCCTGGTAGCTGGAGAGGCTGGGTTTTAGGGAGGGAAAGAAGTTCTATTGTGTTGATGTAGTTTGGGGTGGTTGGGAGAGCATTCATCAAGGCAGAGAGGGGAGGGGTTGGAGCCTAAAGTATCTTTCCTGACATATTAGGGGTTTGGATGTCATCCTAAGAGCAACAGGGAATGTGGAAACAAAGGAGCACCTTCTTCATGCCCCAGGGACAAACTGGGTCATTAATAAGGGAACAAATGCTGGGCATGGCTATGGCATACTGAAGAATGGACCACCCCTAGAAGGCATCCTTGCAGGAATCCAGCCTCTACCAGGGTCTTTTAGTTTCTCCACAGGAGAAAAGGCCAGAGCTGTTTTTAAATTGTTTACATTCTCCGTGGTGGGAATTTTTTTGTTGGTGGTTTGTTTTGTTTTACAAACCCTTTGGGGACCCTCAACCTATGCCTCTAGGCTGAAGGTGGACTCCCAGGAAGTACCTGGTTGGAGAGAGAACTGAGGGTCTTGGTTCTATAAGCCATTTAGTTATACTTCCATATATCAGACACAACATACACCCAGTGCAAATAGAGGGAATATGGATAAATTACTATTACTCATGACTGTACAAAGGCTGTACATTTTGAAAAGGTTTCCTTTTACTAAAACATGAAAGCTAATCAGTGATCACTTGAGGCCCCAGGAGACATACAAGAAGACAGATTCACAGGTGCCTAAATGCAGAGGATTGAGAGCAATCTTGATGGCCCTTCTGAGGACCCCACCTTTCATAGGCAATGCTAGAGTTGTCAGTTTACATTTGTTTTTGTAATTTTTGCAAGAATGCCAGTCTCCCCACTGGAATATTTACAGGAATGCAAAAATATTCACAAATCATGTCTGACGTCTTAATAAAAAATAAATGGTAATATACAAAAACAAGAGGATATAACCCAAATCAGAAGAAAAACCAATCACTTAAAATGGGCACAGAATAAAAGTAAAAGTAGAAGACATTAAAACAGAATAATGTATTCCATATGTCTAAGAAGCAAGGAGAAAGACTGAACATGTTAAGTAGGAACATGAAAGACCTAAGGAAGACCCTAGTCTAACTAAAAGAGATAAAAGCTATCATTTATGGTAAATGGGATGGGACTAAGGGTAAAGTGGACATTGCAGAAGAAAAGTTTAGGAACCTGGATGATGTAGCAGTAGAAACTTTTCGAAATGAAACTAACAGAAAAAACAAAAAACAGTTATCAATGAGCAGTGAGACAACTTCAAAGGAACTAATATACATATTTAACTGAAGGCCCTGAAAGAGAGGTAGAGGGACAGAAAATCACTGGAAGAAATAATGCCTGAAATATTTCCAAATTGTTGGAAACTATAAACCTACAGAACAAAGAAGTGTAAGAAAATTTGCTGGAATAGGAGGATGCTGAGCTCGCCCTGCCTCATGTTTTCAACTAGGTATCATCCACATCCAAGTCAATAAACGTGATCCAAAGACTGGCAGAACAAACTTCACAACTAAATACAGAGAAGAAGCTGCATCTGAAAGCTTAGGAAGGTCAGAAAGGCACAGGGAGGCTGCCTGAAGGAGGGAGGGAGCTGCATTTGCAGAGAGGATGGAGAAACAGGCCCTCACACCAGGGAGCTCACATGGGGAAGACTAAACCCCATAGCATTTGGCTTTAAAAACCACAGGGCCTGAATTATGTGAGTGTGTAAAATCAGTGGGACTTGAAACCTGGAGCTTTGGAGGTCAGCTGCCTCAGCACTAGGGGAGCCAGGAAGATAAGTGATAGCTGGGTCCCTGCCCTTAAAAAAACAACAGATGCATGGAGAGGCAACATAAAAATGGCAGTTTACACAACACTGGGGGCAAACAGGAGACAGATCTCTTCATATTGATTTCAGAGCATGTTGGGGGACTTCTCCAAAAACAAGGGAGCTAGCAGGTGCCATTTTCCTCCCCAGCCCCCCACCCCTCATAAGCACAGAGCCACCTGCGAGGTTAGGGCTGCACAGACACTTGCTACCTAACCCACTAGCAGTGTGCCAAACCCATGGGTTCTCCTGAGGACGTGCCCGTTCCAAGCCTGCTAGCCTAGGCCCTGGGCTCAGGGCAAATTTGTTAAAGCCTCGAGCGCCCAGCCCAGCCATCGAGAGCATAGCTGCCACCACGCACGCCACACACACGTGCTGTGCCACCACCAGTTGTGTGCCCCCAGCCACCTTGTGTTTTATACCCAGCCCAACACCCCAAGCCAGCGTTGCATGCTGTGCCTAGCCAAACACCCACAGGTGCCATTGCACACCCTGCCCAGTCACCCCCACCAGCCACCTTCACGGGCCACGACCAGCCATGCGCTCCCCATCAACTATGTGCACTGTGCCCAGCCACCAAGTGCGTAGCTGCTGCCATGCACCCAGCCACCAGCCAGAGCCCAGCCACTGCACCGCACAGAGTAGCCTGCTCCAGCCAGGGTTGTGTGCTGTGCTCAGCCTTGTGCCCCCAGCCATCACAGCACTTCAGGGCGTCCTCATCTAACTAGTGGCCTAGGGCCGATTTAGCTAACATGGCCACCCTGCTCCCAGGTTCCCAGGTGGGCACTACCCCCAAGAGCTGGCCTGACTGGGTCCCACTAACACCACAGAGAACAAGCATGGCCAAAACAGGCAGAGGCTCAGTGTAGACAATAGCACTGAAAGGAAAAGTGACTCAGACACAGCAGCAGGGCGTAAGCAACACACATAGGATACTCTCCTGAAGTGCCAAGGTTCTGGACAGGGGACACTGCAAGCACTCCAGGACCTCTTCATAAAGTCACCACTTTCAAGAGTGGAAGACACAGCTGACTTTTTTTTTTTTTTTTTTAGCTGACTTTCTTAACACACAGAAGCAGACGAAATGAGGAGACAGAGAAATTTATCTCAAATGAAAGAATAGGACATGACTACAGCCAGAGATCAAAGCAAAAACAGATATAATTAACATGCCTGATATAGAATTTAAAGCCATGATCATAAGGATACTCACTGGACTTGAGATAAGAGTGGAAGATATGAGTGAGATCCTTAATATAGAGATAAGGAATAACATAGCAGAGATAAAGGACACAATAAATGAAATGAGAAACGTACTTGATGGAATGAACAGTGAGATGGAAGAAGGAGAGGAATGAATTAGTGACCTGGAAGGCAGAGTAATGGAAAGTAATCAAGCTGAATAGAAGAGAGAAAAGAATAGACTCAGGGAACTCAGTGACTCCATCAAACATAACATTTATATTACAGGAGTCCCAGAAGAAGAAGAAGAGAGAGAAAGGGGGGCAGAAAATTTATATGAAGAAATCATAGTTGAAAATTTCTTTGGGCGCCTGGGTGGCTCAGTTGGTTAAGCGACTGCCTTCAGCTCAGGTCGTGATCCTGGAGTCCCTGGATCGAGTCCCGCATCGGGCTCCCTGCTCGGCGGGGAGCCTGCTTCTCCCTCTGACCCTCCCCCCTCTCATGTGCTCTCTCTCATTCTCTCTCTCTCAAATAAATAAATAAAATCTTTAAAAAAAAAAAAAAAGAAAATTTCTTTAATCTGGGGAAGGAAATAGATACCCAGATCCAGGAGGCACAGAGAACCACCAATAAAATCAGTAAAAGCAGATGCACAACAAGACATACCATAATTAAATGCAAGATATAGTGATAAAAAAATTTAAAAGCAAAAGAAGTCATTAATTTACAAGGGAAACCCCATAAGGCTAGCAGGGGGTTTTTCAGGAGAAACTTTGCAAGCCAGAAGAGAGTGGCATGATATATTCATAGTGCTGAATGGGAAAAATCTGCAGCCAAGAAATACTCTATCCAGCAAGGCTATAATTCGGAATAGAAGGAGAGATAAAGAGTTTTCGACAACTAAATCAGCTCTGCAAGAAATATTAAAAGGGATGCTTTGAGGGGAAAGGAGAGATCAAAAGTGACAGTATCGAGGTAGGAAACACAAAAGCAGTAAAAATGAATATTTCTGTAAAAAATCATTCAAGGAAATCACCAAAAAGGTTATAAAATATGATAACATATATCTAAAACATGGGGAGGGGAGGAGAAAAGAATCAGTTTGAACGTAAATGACCATCAACTTAATATAGACTCTTACATGCAGAAGAGTTTATATGTAAACCTGGTAGTAACATATATCAAAAAGCACTAATAAATATGCAAAGAACAAAGAGAAATCCGAATATATCACTAAAGAAAATCAGCACAACATGAAAGTGAGAAAAACAAAAAGGATCTGAGAAAATCTACAGAAACAACCACAGAACAAGTAATAAAATGGTAATAAATATATATCCATCAATAATTACTCTGAATATAAATAGGCTAAATGCTCCAATCAAAAGATATAGGGTTAAAAGAATGGATATAAAAACAAGACCCATCTATATACTGCCTACAAGAGACCATTTAGACCTAAAGACACCTGCAGATTGGAAGTAGAAGATGGGGCGTGCCTGGGTGGCTTAGTCGGTTAAGCCTCCGACCCTTTTAAAAAATTTTTTACTTAAATTCAATTTAGTTAACATACAGTGTATTATTAGTTTCAGGGGTAGAATTTAGTGATTTATCACTTGCATATAACACCCAGTGCTCATTACATCAAGTGCCCTCCTTTATGACCATCACCCAATTACCCCATACCCCCACCCATCTCCCCTCTAGCAACCCTCAGGTTGTTTCCTAGAGTTAAGAGTCTCTTATGGTTTGCCTTCCTCTCTGGTTTTATCTTACTTTATTTTTCCTTCCCTTCTCCTATGTTCAACTGGTTTGTTTCTTAAATTCCACATATGAGTGAAATCATATGGTATTTGTCTTTCTCTGACTGACTGACTTCACTTAGCATAATACCCTCTAGTTCCATCCACATCATTGCAAATGGCAAGATTTCATTCTTTTTGATGGCTGAGTATATTCGTGTGTGTGTGTGTGTGTGTGTGTGTGTGTACCACATCTTTATCTATACATCTGTCAATGGACATCTGGGCTCTTTTCATATTTCGGCTCTTGGGGACATTGCTGCTATAAATATTGGGGTGCAGGTGCCCCTTCGAATCACTGTTTGTATCCTTTGGATAAATACCTAGCAGTGCAATTGCTGGGTCATATGGTAGTTCTATTTTCAACTTTTTGAGGAACCTCCATACTGTTTTCCAGAGTGGCTGCACCAGTTTGCATTCCCACCAACAGTGTAAGAGGGTCCCCCTTTCTCTGTATCCTTGCCAACATCTGTTGTTTTCTGAGTTGTTAATTTTAGCCATTCTGACTGGTGTGAGGTGGTATCTCGCTGTGGTTTTGATTTGTATTTCCCTGACACGGAATGATATTGAGCATTTTTTCATGTGTCTGTTAGAGGCCTCCAACTCTTGATCTCAGCTCAGGTCTTGATCTCAGGGTTGTGAGGTCAAGTCCCCCAGTGGACTCTGCCCTGGGTGTGGAGCCTACATTAAAAAAAAGAAGAAAGAAAAAAAGAGAAAATGAGAGGATGGAGAAACATCCATCATAAAAGTGGATGTCAAAAGAAAGCTGGAGCAGCAATACTTATTTTGGACACTTTAAAACAAAGACTGTAACAAGTGACAAAGAAGGACAATATATAATAATAAGGAGGACAATCCAAGAAGAAGATATAAAACTGTAAATATTTATGCACTCAACATAGGAGCACTCAAACACATAAAACAGTTTATAACAATCATAAAGGAATTAATCAATAATAATACAATAGTAGGGGACAACAACAGCCAAACTATAGAAAGAACCTGAATGTCCATCAACTGATGAATGGATAAAGAAGATGTGATATATATATGCAATGGAATATTACTCAGCCATAAAAAAGAATGAAATCTTGCCATTTGCAATGACATGGATAGAGCTAGAGAGTATTATGCTAAGTGAACTAAGTCAGAGAAAGACAAATACCATACGATTTCACTCATATGTGGAATTTAAGGAACAAAACAAATGAACATAGTGGGGGAAAAGAGAGGAAAACCAAGAAACAGACTCTTAGGTATAGAGAACAAACTGATGGTTACTGGAAGGGAGGTGGGCTGTGGGGATGAGTTAAATAGTTGATGGATATTACAAAGGGCACTTGTGATGAACACCGGGTGTTGTATGTATGATGAATCACTAAATTCTACACCTGAAACTAATACTACATTGTATGCTAATTTGAATTTAAATAAAAACTTGGAGAAAAAAAGATTTAAAAAATAAATTAATTCAATTTCTTATTTTAAAAAGCACTCACCGTGATTAAGTGGGGTTTATTCCTAGGTTGCAAGTGTGGTTCAGCATTAGTAAATCAATCAATGTGATGGTGAGTGAGTGGCCAAGCCTTTAGAGCTTGTCTCTTACTTGGTTGACTGATCACATTGAAACATCACATCAGTAAGGGAAAGGATAAAAAACATATGATCATTTCAATAGATACAGAAAAAGCATTTGACAAAATACAACATCTATTCATGAAAAAAACCCTCAACAAAATAGACTTAGAGGGAACATACCTCAACACAATAAAGATCATCTATGAAAAACCCAGAGCTGGGCACCTGGGTGGCTCAGATGGTTAAGCGTCTGCCTTCGGCTGAGGTCATGATCCTGGGGTCTTGGGATCGGAGTTCCGCATCGGGCTCCCTGCTCTTTGGGGAGCCTGCTTCTCCCTCTGCCTCTGCCTCTCTCTCTCTCTGTCTATCATGAATAAATAAACAAAATCTTTAAAAAAAGAAAAGAAAAACCCAGAGCTAATATCCTTAATGGGGAAAAACAGAACTTTTCCCCTAAGTCGGGAAAAAGACAAAGATGTCCACTCTTCACCACTTCTATTCAACATAGTACTGGAAGTCCTAGCCACAGCAATCAGACAACAAAAAGAAATCAAAGGAATCCAAACTGGTAGGGAAGAAGTAAAACTTTCACTGTTTGCAGATGACATGATACTATAGAAAACCTGAGAGACTCCACTAAAAAATTGCTAGAACCGGTTCATTTCCCAGTTTGATGCAACATGTAGCCTAATGCCCAGTAATTGTCAATGGAATGTGAATGGAAGTGATGTATGTGTACAGGTGAATATGACTACATGTCTTCCTCGATTTATGATGGGGTTCCATCCTGATATCCATCAAATGTGTTTAGTACACCTAACCCACCCCATAACATAGCTTAGCCTGGATTACCTTAAACGTGCTCAGTACACTTACATTAGCCTACAGTTGGGCAAAATCATCACATACAAAGACTATTTCATAAAAAAGTGTTGAATATCTCATGCCTTTATTGAATATTGTACTGAAAGTGAAAAACAGAATGGTTCTAAGTGTACTGGTGGTTTACCCGCGCGATTGCACGGCTGACTGGGAGCTTGACTCGCTGCTGCTGCCCAGCGTCAGGAGAGAGCATCATACTGCAATATCACTAGCCCAGGAAAAGATCCAAACTCAAAATTCAAAGGACACCTTCTACCGAATGCATACTGCTTTCACACCAGTATAAAGTGGAAGAATCCAAAGTTGAACCACTGTAAGCTGGGGGCCACCTCTACTCCCCTTCTCTCCTATTCCTCTTGGCCACTTGGATGACGCC